>NC_134353.1:382360186-382572686 GCF_048569485.1 Anomaloglossus baeobatrachus | reverse complement strand
ATCCCAACCATCCTGAGAATTAAAATTTCTCTTCACATGTTATTCACATACTGTACATGGTTCATGTCACTTACAATGCTGCTGTAAAGTCCACGTTGTTAAAATAATATTTTGTTATTTTATTAAATGTTTTAGCAAACTATTTGACTCAATTATCTTTTTTCTTATTTTCCTCCTCTAAAACCTGGTGTGCCTTTTAATCAGGTGTGTCTTATAAAGCGACAAATACTGTAATTATTTTAACTAGTTTATTTTTTTATCAAATGGGTGACCTCTTTAAAGTTTTTTCATTGTGACCTGGCACAGCAGCTTGACGTCATTACTTTCTACACATTATTCTGTTATTTTATATTTAATGATCATATATATTCAGTGCAAAATATGAAAAAATGCAAAAATAAAACACTTAAAGGTTACTAAATAATTCTGCTCTTACATTGTGAAATCATAGGTGGCTTGCGTTCGGAGGCTCGTGGAAATCTCCGTGGTCTCTTTGGTGATGAACCCATGACTGACTGAGAGGGTGTTGAGCTGATTTTCCAGCTCCGGAAGAAGACTTCTGTGCAAACGAGTAAGGACAACACAGCACAGAGGAGCATCAAAGCAGGAGCTGTCCTCTTCCATACCTTCATCTTAAGAACAATCAAGGCATTGAAACGCTGCAAAATAACATAAAATTACACATGAAGCACTAAAATAATGGAGGAAAGGCAACACGTAAACAGACATGAGTATCAGCATGGTTGATAATAGTGTACAAACCATGTTTTACTTTCCAGATAGCTCTCGTGAATATGTATTAATTGCATACAGGAAATCCCGTTACTGCATTCTATCTAGACCTGCCATTATGTATTGTTTCTATCAGATATGTCACACAGTATGAATAATTTGTTGGAAGCTTTTATAGCAATGTTTCATTTGTGTAAAAGTCTAACAATGAGGTCATTTTAGCAAAGCCACGCACACATTTCTCATCAGCAGTGTCATTTACCCAGTCATCTTCACATTTTACATCAATGGACCTTTATAAAGAAATGACTGGGAGAATCTGATCCCAAAACAAGGCTGTTCACTGTTTTTACCATACAGAATGACCGTTCGCTAGCAAATGTGTAGAGAACTTTAGTGGTAACCTACAAGGGATCCCCAACTTGAGGCTCTGAAGCCACATGTGGCTCTTGGGCCTATGATGTGTGGCTTGGGCTAGCTTCCAGGTTGGTGCATAAGTACCAAGACAAGAAAACAGCTAGAGCAGGTCTTGAGATGGTGACATTTGTGAGTGACTAAACATAGAAGAGCAGATCTGAATTGATGTAGGAACCCCTGTATATTGGTATTCTGCCTCGGTGTGGTGTTTTCTGTGGAAAAGCTTTGTCTGTCATTATACCGATAATGGGGGCTCTGGGAGTCACTACTGTGAGGGGAACAGGAGCAGAATATGGCTCGTGACCCTCCCTCAGAGCCGACTGTGGCTCTCAAGGTCAGAAAAGTTGGGACCTTCTGACCTACAATATGTTACTACTTAATCCATTCACCACCTGACAGTTTTCCATTTTTTTGTTTTTTCCTCCCCTTATTACTAAATATACTAAATATGTGTATTTTTTATTTTTTTTTTTTTAAATGGGACAAATGGGGGATAATTTCATCTTTTGTGTTTTTTTATTTTTTCATAAGTTTAAAAACTTTTTCTTACTTTTTATTGTATTTACTAGTTCCCTAAGGGAACTTGAAGCTGCAATGATCTAATCACTTGTGCATCACCAATGCTATGTACAGCAGAAATCATCATCACAGGCATTCACAAGAAGTTCATCATGACAGTCACAGGGGTCATCAGCTGACCCCGGTCTCTCATGACAACCCTTTGGCACCCCGCAATGACATCATGGAGCCACTGATGAGAGCAGGGTATGATGTGCTCCTCATCGGGATATGCTAAATCCTGCTGTTATAGGCTGAGCAGGTGAGCCAACTTGTGCAGGGAAAGATGCAGGCTCAGCATGCGAGCCCGCATCAAAGGCAGGGATACAATCCTGGATGTACCAGTAAGTCCAAGATTGTGAAGAGGTTAATAAAAAAACAATAATTATGATTTCTGAATGTGCTAGATTGTTCTACAGCACAGAAAACGTACACTGTACTTCTAGTGTATTAAGCTCCTGAGATTCAAGCAACTACTTACTGTTTTTTTTTCATGCACTGGCCGGAGGTAAACAAGGCAACTTTTCATACCCCATTGTGCTTTTCTGGGAATGCAGTTTACTTCTATATAATATATATCAAGTGATATATAATATATTTTTATTAATACTATTATTAATATTATTAGTTTTGTCTAAACAAGAGGACAGATTGTACTCCAAGGGTCAAATTATTTCCTTACAAAACTGTAACATCAAAAGATAACATTTAATGCATTGGTGTCAAAGCCAGTTCGTACTGTTCAGATAAGGCCATTTTTTTTTATTTCATATTAAAATTTACAGATGTATCTCAATAAATTAGAATATCATCAAAAAGTTAATTCATTTCAGTAATTCAATACAAAAAGAGAAACACATATATTATATAGAGTCATTACACACAGACTGATCTATTTCTAGTGTTTATTTCTGTTAATGTTGATGATTATGGCATACAGCCAATGAAAACTCAAACGTCATTATCTCAGAAAATTAGAATATTATATAAGACCAACTGAAAAAATGATTTAAACTCAAAAATGTTGGCGCCTACTGAAAAGTATGTACAGTAAATGCCTCAATACTTGGTCGGGGCTACTGTTGCATGAATTATTGCATCAATGCAGCGTGGCATGGAGGCGATCAGCCTGTGGCACTGCTGAGGTGTTATGGAAGCCCAGGTTGCTTTGATAGCAGTCTTAAGCTCGTCTGCATTGTTGGATCTGGTGCCTCTCATCTTCCTCTTGACAATACCCCATAGATTCTCTAAAAGGTTTAGGTCAGGCGAGTTTGCTGGCCAATCAAGCACAGTGATATTGTGGTTATTAAACCAGGTATTGGTACTTTTGGCAGTGTGGACAGGTGCCAAGTCCTGCTGGAAAATGAAATTATCATCTCCAAAACGCTTGTCGGCAGAGGAATTCATGAAGTACGCTAATTTATTTGGTCTTAAAAAAACTCAGTGGACCTACACCAGCAGATGACATGGCTCCCCAAACCATCACTGATCGTGGAAACTTCCCACTAGACCTCAAGCAGCTTGGATTGTTGTCTCTCCACTCTTCCTCCAGGCTCTGGGACCTTGATTTCCAAATGAAATGCAACATTTACTTTCATCTGAAAACAATATCTTGAACCACTGAGCAACAGTCCAGTTCTTTATCTATTTGGCCCAGGTAGGACTCTTCTGGAATTGTCTATTGGTTACGAGTGGCTTGACACGAGGAATGTGACAATTGTAGCCCATGTCCTGGCTACGTCTGTGTGTGGTGGTTCTTGAAGCACTGACTCCAGCAGCAGTCCGCTCCTTGTGAATCTCCCCCAAATTTTTAAATGGCTTTTTCTTAACAACCCTATCAAAGCTGCTGTTATCCCTGTTGCTTTTGAACGTTTTTCTACCACACTTTTTCCTTCCACTCAACTTTCTATTATTATGCTTGAATACAGCACTGTGAACAGCCAGCTTCTATAGCAATGACCTTTTGTGGCTTACTCTCCTTGTGGAGTGTGTCAATGACGCCCTTCTGGACATCTGTCAAGTCAGCAGTTTTCCCTATGATTATTTAGCCTACTGAATCAGACTAAGGGACCATTTTAAATGCTTAGGAAGCCTTTGCAGGTGTTTTGTTTCAATTATTCTAATTTTATGAGATAATGACTTTTGGTTTTTCATTGGCTGTAAGCCATAATCATCAACATTGTTAGAAATAAACATTTGATATAGATCATTCTGTGTGTAATGGCTATATATATGTACCGCCCTGAGAGGGTTCGGCCGCTCCCTGGCCAGGCCGAGCCGCTCGAGGTCCGGGCTTGGGTTGTCGGTGGCTCGAGCGCCTCCGGACCGGGGGCCACGTTGCTCTGTTAAGGGGAGGCAGTGGGGTGGTGGTGTGGGACGAGGTTCGCAGCCGGGGGCCGCATTGTAGTTGGATGGGTCGTGACGCCACCCACGGGTCGTGGTGATGGGATGCACCACCACTGCGGCGGGAGTGAAGGGTGCTCCCGGGATCTGTGTTGAGGGTGCAGCCTGGATGTTAGCCCCTCTGTGGGTAGGGGCGGTGTGTTCCGGGGCCCGGTGGGACGGGCGATGATGTCGGGGTGCAGAGTGCCGTGCAGCAGTGCGGTGTCGTGCCCGGATGGCACTGGTGTACTCACTATTAATTCACACTCAGAGTCACTGTTCGGGTATGGTCGGGTCCAGCAGCCGGCTGCTTGTGTCCCTTGTGAGGCTGATGGTGGCCCCTTTCCCTTGCACCTCTTGTTTTGATTTTTGGCTCCCCTGCCTGGGCAGTGGTAGCCCGCTCCCCGGTGTTTAGCTGCCGGAAGAGCCCTCGATTGCCTGCAGGCGCTGGCCCGTTGGATGCTTGGCCCTTGGCAGTGGCTCTCACCCAGTATCGATGGGCTGTTGCCTTCTTTTGGGACTTTGGGTGAGGATGAACCCGTGACGTCCAGACTGCAATCAGTGAATTTGCCTAAACTCAGTGGCTTCTAAGCTATGACGGGGTCTGAGTACCCGGTTACTGGTGCTCCGATTAGCTGTTGACTCCCCGGTTCAGGTCCGGCGGGCTCCAACCCTGGCCCGGTCCCTACGGTTCCGCCGGTCGCTATACCAGTACTCCTGCAGGCGGCCACCATATTCTGCCTGCCTGATGTTTCGGGGATCCCAGGCTCTGACCCGGGTCCCTGACAGCTTCTCTCCTTCCTCCTCCTGTCACTCTCCGCTACCAACCACAACTCATCACTACTAACTACTCAACTGCCCAACTGCGTGTATTTCCTGCCTCAGGACAGTAGTCTCCTCGGTGGGCATGCCTTTCCGCTTGACTCTACCCACCTGGTGTGCCCTGCTGGCCCAGAGGGAGGCATCAGGTCTCCCTTTTGGGTGATGGGTGTGTCCTCACAAGGGATTGGGGTGTGTGTGTGGTGTTGTTGTTACCTGTGACCGCTGGAGTCCAGGGCATCACATATATATATATATATATATATATATATATATATATATATATATATATATATATATATATATATATATATATATATATATATATATACAGTTAGGTCCAGAAATATTTGGACAGTGACACAATTTTCGCGAGTTGGGCTTTGCATGCCACCACATTGGATTTGAAATGAAACCTCTACAACAGAATTCAAGTGCAGATTGTAACGTTTAATTTGAAGGTTTGAACAAAAATTTCTGATAGAAATTGTAGGAATTGTACACATTTCTTTACAAACACTCCACATTTTAGGAGGTCAATCCTTTGGCGGCAATCACTGCCTTAAGTCTGGAACCCATGGACATCACCAAACGCTGGGTTTCTTCCTTCTTAATGCTTTGCCAGGCCTTTACAGCCGCAGCCTTCAGGTCTTGCTTGTTTGTGGGTCTTTCCGTCTTAAGTCTGGATTTGAGCAAGTGAAATGCATGCTCAATTGGGTTAAGATCTGGTGATTGACTTGGCCATTGCAGAATGTTCCACTTTTTTGCACTCATGAACTCCTGGGTAGCTTTGGCTGTATGCTTGGGGTCATTGTCCATCTGTACTATGAAGCGCCGTCCGATCAACTTTGCGGCATTTGGCTGAATCTGGGCTGAAAGTATATCCCAGTACACTTCAGAATTCATCCGGCTACTCTTGTCTGCTGTTATGTCATCAATAAACACAAGTGACCCAGTGCCATTGAAAGCCATGCATGCCCATGCCATCACGTTGCCTCCACCATGTTTTACAGAGGATGTGGTGTGCCTTGGATCATGTGCCGTTCCCTTTCTTCTCCAAACTTTTTTCTTCCCATCATTCTGGTACAGGTTGATCTTGGTCTCATCTGTCCATAGAATACTTTTCCAGAACTGAGCTGGCTTCATGAGGTGTTTTTCAGCAAATTTAACTCTGGCCTGTCTATTTTTGGAATTGATGAATGGTTTGCATCTAGATGTGAACCCTTTGTATTTACTTTCATGGAGTCTTCTCTTTACTGTTGACTTAGAGACAGATACACCTACTTCACTGAGAGTGTTCTGTACTTCAGTTGATGTTGTGAACGGGTTCTTCTTCACCAAAGAAAGTATGCGGCGATCATCCACCACTGTTGTCATCCGTGGACACCCAGGCCTTTTTGAGTTCCCAAGCTCACCAGTCAATTGCTTTTTTCTCAGAATGTACCCGACTGTTGATTTTGCTACTCCAAGCATGTCTGCTATCTCTCTGATGGATTTTTTCTTTTTTTTCAGCCTCAGGATGTTCTGCTTCACCTCAATTGAGAGTTCCTTAGACCGCATGTTGTCTGGTCACAGCAACAGCTTCCAAATGCAAAACCACACACCTGTAATCAACCCCAGACCTTTTAACTACTTCATTGATTACAGGTTAACGAGGGAGACGCCTTCAGAGTTAATTGCAGCCCTTAGAGTCCCTTGTCCAATTACTTTTGGTCCCTTGAAAAAGAGGAGGCTATGCATTACAGAGCTATAATTCCTAAACCCTTTCTCCAATTTGGATGTGAAAACTCTCATATTGCAGCTGGGAGTGTGCACTTTCAGCCCATATTATATATATAATTGTATTTCTGAACATGTTTTTGTAAACAGCTAAAATAACAAAACTTGTGTCACTGTCCAAATATTTCTGGACCTAACTGTAATACTAAAAGGTGGCCCGATTCTAACGCATCGGGTATGCTAGAATTTACGTATTGTGTAGTTAATGTATGATTTTTGTTATATATATAGATGTTGTTGTGTGTATTTGGCAAGTGTTTGTGTAGGGCACTGTAAATGTTCTGGGTGTTATCTGGGTGTGTGTGGTGGGGTGAGAGCGGTGTTGTTTGTGTGTTGCGTTGTGTGTGTTGCGTTGTTTGTGGAGCGCTGTGTGTCTGCAGTGTTGTCTGTGTGTGGTGCTGTGTGTTGCGTTGTTTGTGGAGCGCTGTGTGTCTGCAGCATTGTGTGTGTGGTGCTGTGTGTTTTGCGCGGTTTGTGTGGGTGTGGCTGTGGGGTGCGTGTGTGTGTTTTGGGGGGAGGTATGTTTTGTGCAATGTGTGTGTGCTGTGCGGTATGTGCGTATATTTGTGTATGCCCCAGTGTTTGTGTGTTGGGTGTTGTGTGTGTGTGTGCGGCGTTGTCTGTGTGTGTGGGTATCTGTGTAGGGCGGTGTTTGTGGTTCCCAGTGTGTGTGTGGTGTGTTGTGCGGTGTGCGTGTGGTGGTGTGTGTGTGTTTTGGGGGGAAGTGTGCACCCCCATCGTGCTCCATCCCCCATGCTGCGCACCCCCCATCGTGCTCCTTCCCCCATGCTGCGCATCCCCATCGTGCTCCATCCCCCATGCTGCGCACCCCCCATCGTGCTCCATCCCCCATGCTGCGCAGCCCCCATCTTGCTCCTTCCCCCATGGTGCCCACCCCCCATCGTGTTCCATCCCCCATGCTGTGCACCCCCCATTGTGCTCCATCCCCCATGCTGCGCACCCCCCATCGGGCTCCATCCCCCATGCTGCGCACCCCCCATCGTGCTCCATCCCCCAAGCTGCGTACCCCCTATGGTGCTACATCCCCCATGCTGCGCACCCCCCATCGTGCTCCATCCCCCATGCTGTGCACCCCCCATCGTGCTCCATCCCCCATGCTGCACCCCCCCATCGTGCTCCATCCCCCATGCTGCACCCCCCATCATGCTCCATCCTCCATGCTGCACACCCCCATCGTGCTCCATCCCCCATGCTATAATAGTCCTCCTATTATACTCAGAGAGGAGTATAATAGGAGGACTATAATAGGAGGAGTAGTCCTGGGGAAAGAGGAGTATAATGGGAGGAGTGGTCCTGGGGAAAGAGGAGTATAATGGGAGGAGTGGTCCTAGGGAAAGAGGATTATAATGGGAGGAGTAGTTCTGGGGGGGAAGTGTATAGGTGCTCAATGTGTGCCGGAGCGGGGCCGAGTGGGCTAACTTGTGCCGGGGGCGGGGCCGAGCGGGCCACCGGGGGAGGGGCCGAGCGGGCTAACGTGTGCTGGGGCGGGACCGAGAGTGCCAACGTGTGCCAGGGGCGGGGCCAAGCGGGCAAGGCGTCAGCATATACCGGCTCCCTGCACATGTGTACCGGGAGCCGGTATACGCTGGTAACCATGATACACATTGGGTAACTAAGGGAAGCGCTTCCTATAGTTACCCGATGTGTATCATGGTTACCAGCGTACATTGGCTCCATCACGATCCCAGCATCGGGGGCGGGGCCGACTGTCCCCCATGCTGCGCACACCCTGTGGTGCTCCATCCCCCATGCTGCGCACCCCCCATCGTGCTCCATCCCCCATGCTGCGCACCCCCCATCGTGCTCCATCCCCCATGCTGCAGCCCCCCATCGTGCTCCATCCTCTATGCTGCACACCCCCCATCGTGCTCCATCCCCCATGCTGCACACCCCCATCGTGCTCCATCCCCCATGCTGCGCAGCCCCCATCGTGCTCCTTCCCCCATGCTGCCCACCCCCCATCGTGTTCCATCCCCCATGCTGCGCACCACCCATCGTGCTCCATCCCCCATGCTGTGCACCCCCCATCGTGCTCCATCCCCCATGCTGCACACCCCCCATCGTGCTCCATCCCCCATGCTGCACACCCCCTATGGTGCTCCATCCCCCATGCTGCACACCCCCCATTGTGCTCCATCCCCTATGCTACGCACCCCCCATCCTGCTCCATCCCCCATGCTGCGCACCCCCATCATGCTCCATTCCCCATGCTGCACCCCCATCCTGCTCCATCCTCCATGCTGCACACCCCCCATCGTGCTCCATCCCCCATGCTGCACCCCCTCCATCATGCTCCATCCCCCATGCTGCACACCCCCATCATGCTCCATCCCCCATGCTGCGCACCCCCCATCGTGCTCCATCTCCCATGCTGCGCACCCCTCATCGTGCTCCATCTCCCATGATGCACACCCCCCATCGTGCTGTATCTCCCATGCTGTGCACCCCCCATCATGCTCCATCCTCCATGTTGCACACCCCCATCGTGCTCCATCCCCCATGCTATAATAGTCCTCCTATTATACTCAGAGAGGAGTATAATAGGAGGACTATAATAGGAGGAGTAGTCCTGGGGAAAGAGGAGCATAATGGGAGGAGTAGTCCTGGGGAAAGAGGAGTATAATGGGAGGAGTAGTTCTGGGGGGGAGGTGTATAGGTGCCCAACGTGTGCCGGAGCGGGACCGAGCGGGCTAACGTGTGCTGGGGGCAGGGCCGAGCGGGCCACCGGGGGCGGGGCCAAGCGGGTCGCCGGGTGCGGGGCCGAGCAGGTCTCCAGGGGCGGGGCCGAGCGGGCCAACATGTGCTGGGGGCGGGACCGAGAGTGCCAACGTGTGCCGGGGCGGAGCCAAGCGGGCGAGGGGTCAGCGTATGACGGCTCCCTGCACATGTGTACCGGGAGCCGGTATACGCTGGTAACCATGATACACATTGGGTAACTAAGGGAAGCGCTTCCTATAGTTACCCGATGTGTATCATGGTTACCAGCGTACACCGGCTCCGTCACGATCCCAGCATCGGGGGCGGGGCCGACTGCTAACGTGTGCCGGGGGCGGGGTCGAGCGGGTGAGGCGTCAGTGTATGCCGGCTCCCTGCACATGTGTACTGTGAGCCGCTGTACGCTGGAGCGGGGGATGCCTGCGGAGGGCCGGGGCGAGCGGCCAATACGTGGGGGGGGCGGGGCCAGGCCGAGCCCAGCGGCGAATCCGACAGTTGTCACTGTAACGACACTGTCACTGTAGCGACACAATTTTGGAGCAAGACAGACAGACAGACAGAATAAGGCAATTATATATATAGATACGCATTTCACATTTTGTATTGAATTACTGAAATAAATTAACTTTTTGAGGATATTCTAATTTATTGAGATGCACCTGTATGTGGCACTAGTTTTGGAATTCTTCTATATATCCCAGTGAGTAGGTAAATAGTAAATTTCAACCGGATATGATTTGAATTAATGAAAATATCGTAAATATGCTGAAAATTTTGAGAAATTAGCAATTTCTGACCTTTGCATTTTTATTCATTTAAAACAGATAGTTGTACCATACTAAAGAGCATTTACCACATGTCTACTTTATGTTAACATGATATGTGATTTTTTTGGATAGAATGTTACAAGGGTTGAAATTTAATAGCAATTTTTCATTTTCTTTTCAAACCCACACTCATGATGCTTGTTAACCCTTCAAGTAATTCATAGGAATTAACAGAAAATGGAACGAAAAAATGAAAAATTATGTTTTTTTCCACTAAATTGTTACTTTAACCCACATTTTTAATTTTGATCAGAGAAACACATGTTACTTGCTGGTTAGAGAACTACAAGTTCCAATGACTCCTAAGCAAGGGATGCTGAGAGGAATGAGTGCTGCAATTTAAATGCAGGGCTCCAGAAAAGTGCATAGCTAAACACAATATCATGTTTAAGACAAGGGCATAGTTTGGTGTTTTCCCTATTAGTTTTCCATTGGTTTTCCTGCTTTATCTGTACTGTTTATCACTGTTTAGTATGTGCTCCATAGACAATACTACCTGGTGTGCATCTTATGGGATATATTCATGTCTTAAAGAGCTGTTTGAGGGTGAATTTGTTTGCACTCGATGAGAGTATGTTACATATTTGGAAACCCATGTAATAGATCTAAACGTGGAGCTTGCAACACTCAGGAGCATTGCAAACCTGGAGAGGAGTTTAGAGCTCACTGAGCATGCTCTGGCTTGGGCCAATGCTATGGAGGAGGGTGGAGGTGGGGAAGGTCAGGACCCAGAGGTAGGTAGCTGGGTAACAGTTAGAAAAAGAAGTAGGGAGAAAAGTGTCAGGGAACCTAGTCCTGATCTGGCACAACCTAGTAAATATGCCTGTTTGGCTGATATTGGGGATGCAGGCCCAGGACTAGGCTCACTACACGAGGACGTTGCTTCTAGCAACCAGGAAAACAACTACTGTAGGAAGGAGGGAAATAGGAGTGCCACAAAGGCCAGACAGATGTTGGTGGTAGGGGACTCTATAATTAGGCGGACAGGCAGGGTCATCAGTCACCAAGGCCGTGAATGCCGAACGTTGTGTTGTCTGCCGTGTGCTCGGGTTTGTCATATAGCGGATCAGATAGACAGGTTGCTGTGTGGGGCTGTGGAAAACCCAGTGGCACATTGGCACATTGGCACTAATGACAAAGTTAGAGGGAGTTGGAAGGTCCATAAAAATGATGGGGAACTAGAAGAGAAGCTGAAGTCCAGGACCTCCAATGTGGTGTTTTCAAAAATACTACCAGTGCCACGGGCATCATTAGAAAGACAGCGGAAGCTTAGGGAGATAAATACATGGCTTAGAAATTGTTGCAGGAAGGATGGGTTTGGGTTCATGGAGAATTGGGCTGAATTGGCTACAGGCTCTAACAGTGATGGGGAGGATGCACCTAAACTGAAGGAAAAAATTTTCAGATGGATGGTGGAGTTTTTAAACTAGGATCTGGTGAGAGGGAGAGTAGTGGAGCAAATAAGGGGCAAGAAAGAACAGAGAGAGACAGTGAGATAGTATGGGTCAATGAGGATTTATGGGTGCTGGGACAAGCAAGGAAAGTAGGGAAGTGAGCCTTTTGTAATTAAAGTGCTAATAGTATTAAATGTATGCTTGAAAATGCAAGAAGTCTTGCAAACAAAATTAATGAATTGGAGACTTATGTCAGCCACAGAATACAATTTGGTGGGCATTTCAGAAACTTGGATGGATGAAAGGACAGGATAGACAAAAAAGGTGGAGGAGTGTGTACTTCCGTTAAATGTAACTTAAGACCTGTGCTCAATGATGACATTGGAGGGAGCTGTGATAATGGGTAAATATACAAGAGGAGGGCAATGATGAAAAGCTGCTAATTGGAGATTGCTATAAACCTCCTAAAATAGCTGAACAGGTAGAGGATGAATTGTTGTAACAAATTAACAATGCAGCAAATAATATGGTCCTTATTATCGGTGATTTAGACTAAATACAATTTCAGATCTACATTTGCGGTGCAAGCTCCATAATATGGTAAATTTCAATGTAATATTCAATAGAACATTTCAAAGGGGAAATGCAAAAACCTGGATCTTTAGGAAAGCTGATTTCAACAAATTAAGGGAAGAGCTTAATCATGTAGACTGGGACCATGTCATGGTAACTGGAAATACCGAACGCAAATGGGGCATTTTTAAGGATATACTACTACAATTCTGTAAAAAAAACTTATATCCTCTGGTAATAAAATGTTCAGGAATAAAAAGAAACCACTATGGATAAATAAGACTGTACAAAATATAATAAGACAAAAAACAAAGAGCATTCAAAATCTTGAAGACCAAGAATACAGGAATAGCATTTCAGGAGTAAAGATCTCAATAAGAAATGTAAAAAAGAAAGCAAGCTTGCAAAGTAAACTACTGAAAAACAAATTGCCAATGACATTAAAATAAATCCCCCAAATTTTGTAAATTCATCAATGTCAAAAAGAAACAAATCGGATTTTTGTGGGATGTGCAATCCATGTCTTTTTAACCATTGTTATACAACATTCTATTCCCCTCTTTTTTTTTGCTTGGATCTGCACTCTCCCCATTCGGCACAGGTGATTTTAATCAGCAGGAGACTGCAAGAGGGGTCAGCCTTTTTTTGCTCCCAGTCCACATATGGGAGCCAGTGGGAGGTGAGGGCGCAGCTCCTCTCACTGAGTGCTGGTACTGTGTAGTGGCTGCTGTTGTGGTGGTGTGGTGTCAGTGGGGCAGCGCAGCCTGGAGCCTTGGGGGCTTTGCCTTGCAGCATGGGTGCTGTGAGGCACCAGGTCGCCTGCCCTGCTGGCGCTTTGTCACTGCAGCAGTGGTTGGTGCACAGTGCCGCACTAAAAGGTTTAGGATAGGGACCCACTCAAGAGGTTTGCCGTGAAGTGGCAGTAGGCTTAATACAATCTGATCAGATTGGTAACAAAAGAACCTCATGTTCTATTTAATCATTTTTTTGCCTAGCGGCTTTAGATCATTGTATTTTTGTGGGATGTGCGATCCATGTCTTTTTCTTCATAGCATGTTATCCAAAGACATACTATTAGGGAAGATTAAATTGTAAGCCACAATGGGGATGCTGAGGAATTAATAGCAAGTAATAAGTGAGTAAAAGAAATAAAAACAAAAACATGATGATAAGATTCTATGTTGAGCGGAGGAATAGGGAACAGCTAGAAGCAGATTTCCTTCCTCCCCCTCCGCTCTATACATACTAGGGGCTGCTGATAAGTCTTTGGCTTTACCCAAGAAGAAACAAGATAGGATGATGAAACTTTACATTTATTCCACATACTCTCCACTGATGTTAACACACTTCTTACATCGATATTCCAAGTTCTGTAAGCCTAGCAAAAAGAAGGATTTCAGTTGTGCCTCAAACTAGGCATCCATAGCATCCATGGCATCAGAAATGGTGTGACAATTGGTACCCTTGAGATGTTTCTGCAGGTTTGGAAACCGATGATAGTCTGGTGAATAAGGTGAGTGGTTAACCAGCTGCAAGCCCAGCTCTGCCAGTTTTTCCATGGTCACTTGTGCAGTGTGAACGGAGGCGTTGTCTTGCAGGAACCAGGTTCCTTTGGACAGCTTGCCGCACCTTCTGACCTTCAGAGCTGCCTTCAATTGGTCCAAAAGTTCAATGTAATACCTTGCATTGATGGTGGATCCCTTTTGAAGGTAGTCCACTAGCAGCACACCCTCCTTATCCCAAAACACAGACACCATCACCTTTGTGGCTCATGTTTGCACCCTGAACTTCTTTGGACGAGGAGAACCACTGTGCCTCCACTCTTTTGACTGCTCCTTGTTTTCAGGGTCATATAAATAAATCAAGGTCTCATCCATAGTGACCAGTCGATCCAGGAAGATCTTATCAGTCCGAAAACGCTGACAAATGGACTGGAAAGTTTTCACTCGCATGCTTCTCTGATCTGTTATCAAACATTTGGGGACCCACTTTGCAGATAGCTTCCTCATGTCCAAATGTTCATGGATAATGACACAAAGACATTCATCAGAAATCCCCATGAGGTCTGCTATTGCTATAGATGAAATTCGTTGATTCTCCAGTATGAGGTTGTGAACAGCATCGACGATCTCCGGAATAACAACCTCTCAGTCGTCCAGGAAGCTCCTCATCATTGGTGCTGAAGTGGCCCCTATTAAATTTGGCAACCCAGTTCTTAACTGTGGAATATGAAGGGCATTGATCCCCCAATATCTGCGACATACCATGAATATCCTTCGTGGACTTTCCTTGGAGAAGCAAGAATTTTATCACTCCTCTGCTCTCAGTTGCTGTGAATATCGCATTAAATGCTGCCATTTTTTTTCCCCGCATGCATAGAACACTGTTGCCATAAGCTTCAAATAAAATTCTGAAAACATATATTAGACACATAAGGCTTTCATGTGATGTAACATTCGTTACCATTGAAACAAAAAAAGATCACAAAGCCAAACACTTATCAGCAGCTCTTCGTAAAATCTTCTCAGTACCAACTATCCCTATATAAGTAATGTAAAAGTCTGTCTTCACTGAAAACAGATTTTACTTGGTATATGAGAATTTTGAAAATGAATGATGACTACTGCCAGAGAAAGAAACACATTTCTTTGTTATTTATATTAAAAAGTTGCAGAAGTCCCTTTGGGGATGCAGACATTAGCAAATTTGCTACTGAATCGACTAACCTAATTTTAACTTGGTGGTCACATTTGGGGTTGTGTGTACATTATCATTGTAGTGCAAAAAGTTTAAAATGGCTTAAAAGCATGAACACGTCATAGCCATATGGAATATTAGAGTGTTATTAAACATCAAATATATTAAAAATAGTAACAATCTAATTTTACCAAAGTTGTGGCTTCATCGCTATCCCCATGCATAACAGAACCCAAAATTTTATAATTTTCACTACATCTATGAGGGTCCAGGTAGTAAAAGATGAAGTACGATTTTGGGTAAGAAATTATTGGCTATATAAATGAATATATATAAATATATTATATAATATATATAATATATGAATTTTTGATCATCAATGTAAATTGCTTTAAAAATGTCAATTTCAGAGAGGCCTGCAATTTCAAATTGGATATCTTGAGTTGGCCACAAAATCAGAAATTTGAGTCTCCACAATGGGTCACCAATTGTGGTCATTGCCTCATCTGCAATCCTGAGGCATCTACATGTTTGTTCATTGTCACTGGTGGAAGACAAAGAAGGAATGTAGGCAGTGGCGTAACTAGAGTTTGTTGGGCCCTGGTGCAAAATTTGGACCAGGCCCCCCTCCATGTACACCGACACTTAGGGTACGGGATAATGATGCTGACACTTGGCTTTTACCCACAGCACTCTGCTTTCCCATGATCTGATATCCATCTTATCCTCAGCACCCAGCTTTCCCATGCTCTGTCACACATCTTTCCCTCAGCACCCAGCTTTCCCATATCAGAGCATGGGAAAGCTGGGTGCTGAGGGAAAGAGCCTTCACACCTCAGCACAAAACATTCCCATCCCATACTTGTATCTTTGTCCCCCCTCGTACATAGTTCTCCAAATACTATAATGGCCCCCACATAGCCTTCCATATAGTTTAAAGGGTCCCACATAACCGTTCATATATTAGAATGCACTTCCATAGTCCTCCATGTATTATAATACATTTTCCATAGTTCTCCATATTTTATACTGCACAACATAGTCCTCCCTGTTTTATAATGCACCCCCACAGACCATGTATAAACTAGCCTCCATAGTCCTCCATATATTATAATGTAGCCCCCATAGTCCTATATGTATTATAATGCAGCCCCATGAATCATATTGTATTATGCAGCCCCATACTCCTCCATGTATAATGCACCCCTATAGTCCATGTATAAGGTGTCCTTCATGTTTATTATGCAGTCCCATAGACCTCCATGTATCATGCAGCCAGCACCCCAGGCCTCCATGTATCATGCAGCCAGCCCCCCAGGCCTCCACGTGTCATGCAGCCAGCTTGCCCCGGGGCCTCTACGTGTCATGCTGCTAGCCCAGCCCCCCAGCCCCACCAGGTGTCATGCAGCCAGCCCCACAGGCCTCCATGTGTCATGCAGCCAGCCCCCCCAGGCCTCCATGTGTCATGCAGCCAGCCCCACCAGGTGTCATGAAGCCAGCCCCCCCAGGGCCTCTATGTGTCATGCAGCCAGCCCCACCAGGCCTCCATGTGTCATGCAGCCAGCCCCACCAGGTGTCATGCAGCCAGCCCCCCAGGCCTCCATGTGTCATGCAGCCAGCCCCACAGGCCTCTATGTGTCATGCAGCCAGCCCCACCAGGTGTCATGCAGCCAGACCCCCAGGCCTCTATGTGTCATGCAGCCAGCCCCACCAGGTGTCATGCAGCCAGCCCCCCAGGCCTCTATGTGTCATGCAGCCAGTCCCACCAGGTGTCATGCAGCCAGCCCCCCCAGGGCCTCTATGTGTCAGGCAGCCAGCTTGCCCCGGGGCCTCTACGTGTCATGCTGCCAGCCCCCCAGCCCCACCAGGTGTCATGCAGCCAGCCCCACCAGGTGTCATGCAGCCAGCCCCCCAGGCCTCCATGTGTCATGCAGCCAGCCCCCCAGGCCTCCATGTGTCATGCAGCCAGCCCCACAGGCCTCTATGTGTCATGCAGCCAGCCCCACCAGGTGTCATGCAGCCAGCCCCCCAGGCCTCCATGTGTCATGCAGCCAGCCCCCCAGGCCTCCATGTGTCATGCAGCCAGCCCCACAGGCCTCTATGTGTCATGCAGCCAGCCCCACCAGGTGTCATGCAGCCAGCCCCCCAGGCCTCCATGTGTCATGCAGCCAGCCCCCCCAGGGCCTCTATGTGTCATGCAGCCAGCCCCACCAGGTGTCATGCAGCCAGCCCCCCCAGGGCCTCTATGTGTCATGCAGCCAGCCCCACCAGGTGTCATGCAGCCAGCCCCCCCAGGGCCTCTATGTGTCATGCAGCCAGCCCCACCAGGTGTCATGCAGCCAGACCCCCCAGGGCCTCTATTTGTCATGCAGCCAGCCCCACCAGGTGTCATGCAGCCAGACCCCCAGGCCTCTATGTGTCATGCAGCCAGCACCACCAGGTGTCATGCAGCCAGCCCCCCAGGCCTCCATGTGTCATGCAACCAGCCCCCCAGGCCTCCATGTGTCATGCAGCCAGCCCCACCAGGTGTCATGCAGCCAGCCCCCCAGGCCTCCATGTGTCATGCAGCCAGCCCCACAGGCCTCTATGTGTCATGCAGCCAGCCCCACCAGGTGTCATGCAGCCAGACCCCCAGGCCTCTATGTGTCATGCAGCCAGCCCCACCAGGTGTCATGCAGCCAGCCCCCCAGGCCTCTATGTGTCATGCAGCCAGTCCCACCAGGTGTCATGCAGCCAGCCCCCCCAGGGCCTCTATGTGTCATGCAGCCAGCTTGCCCCGGGGCCTCTACGTGTCATGCTGCCAGCCCCCCAGCCCCACCAGGTGTCATGCAGCCAGCCCCACCAGGTGTCATGCAGCCAGCCCCCCAGGCCTCCATGTGTCATGCAGCCAGCCCCCCAGGCCTCCATGTGTCATGCAGCCAGCCCCCCAGGCCTCTATGTGTCATGCAGCCAGCCCCACAGGCCTCTATGTGTCATGCAGCCAGCCCCACCAGGTGTCATGCAGCCAGCCCCCCAGGCCTCCATGTGTCATGCAGCCAGCCCCCCAGGCCTCCATGTGTCATGCAGCCAGCCCCACAGGCCTCTATGTGTCATGCAGCCAGCCCCACCAGGTGTCATGCAGCCAGCCCCCCAGGCCTCCATGTGTCATGCAGCCAGCCCCCCCAGGGCCTCTATGTGTCATGCAGCCAGCCCCACCAGGTGTCATGCAGCCAGCCCCCCCAGGGCCTCTATGTGTCATGCAGCCAGCCCCACCAGGTGTCATGCAGCCAGCCCCCCCAGGGCCTCTATGTGTCATGCAGCCAGCCCCACCAGGTGTCATGCAGCCAGACCCCCCAGGGCCTCTATGTGTCATGCAGCCAGCCCCACCAGGTGTCATGCAGCCAGACCCCCAGGCCTCTATGTGTCATGCAGCCAGCCCCACCAGGTGTCATGCAGCCAGCCCCCCAGGCCTCCATGTGTCATGCAACCAGCCCCCCAGGCCTCCATGTGTCATGCAGCCAGTCCCACCAGGTGTCACGCAGCCAGCCGCCCCCCCCCCCCAAGGGCCTCTATGTGTCATGCAGCCAGCTTCCCCCGGGGCCTCTACGTGTCATGGAGCCAGCAAAATAACAAAAAACAAGTACAATACCTCTCTTCTCCTTCCGACCCCTGCGACCGCGGTAGTTACGCCCCTGCCCCCATATGTCACACACCCTGCTCCCCATACAGCCTGCATCCCTCCATATCACTCACACACACACTACACCCCCATATGTCACACACCCTGCCCCACATAACTCACCCTGCCTGTACCCCAAATTACCCCTCTCAAACACTCTGCACCCCTTCACATGCTTCTGTCGCAGTCTGCACTCACCCTGCAGCCCCCCTCCCCCTCATGTTTCCTCTTTTCTCATTACCAGTCATGTGTCCAAAGTATCGTCTCCTGCTTTCTCCCCGGCAATCCTGTGTCTCCTCCCACAGTCACATGGGCATGACATCATCGCAGGTCCTGCAGGATGGATTCCGTCTGCCGTGCAGGAGCAGTCCTGCTCTGCTGCAGGTCAGGAACGCCTGGTGGCCTCTCCAGGTCAGGGGCCCCTATGCCCCCTGCTGACACCGGGCTCCCCTGACTCACAGGCCGGCCCCCTAACAGTCGCGCAGTCGGCCACTACACAGCGGCACTACACATAGGGGCCCGGCAGCCGGCTCTGCAGAGCGGCTGCCGGGCCCCTTTAACCCCGCGGGCCCGGTCGCAGTGGCGACCTCTGCGACCGCGGTCGTTACGCCCCTGAATGTAGGTATTCTCTCTTATACTATTGGCATCAGAAGCAAGTAAAACGTATGCCTCCTTGGCTAAAACAGCCTTTGAGATAATTTTTTCTGGGGTGGTATATGATTGTATGTGTAGTGTTTTTCACATGTATTGTGTAAAAAATATAATAATCATCAGAGGTGTGTTTGGTGAGTAGATTATTAAATTTATTACACATATTTGATCAGAATTAGTGTTGAGCGAGTAGTTAACTATTCAAACTCGGTATGCTGTTAGCTAGTACTGTCCGCTACTCACATATTCATTATGACTAGCGGGCACAATGTAAGTGAATGGGAAATACTCGCTAAGTAGCGAGTAACCCGAAAGCTGTCCTTTTTGTGCGAGTAGAGAATAGTATGGCTTTCGGGTTACTTGCTACTTAGCGAGTATTTCCCATTGACTTACATTGCGCCCGCTACTTGTAAGGAATATGCGAGTAGCGGACAGTACTCACTAGAAGCATAGCGAGTAAGAATAGTTAACTACTTGCAGTCAACACTAATCAGAATAAAAGAAAAGAAAAATAGAAAAAGGAAAAAGTAGACAGAAAACCATAGAAAAGAAAAAGAAATGCAGACAAGTGAAGAAAAAAAATAGAATATAGTAATGAAAAAATAAAAATAGAAAAAATTAACATGCATATAACAATTTAGTAAAATAATAAATTTACTTCTTTCACGTCAACCTTCAACTAAATGATTCTGACTATAATTTTATATGCTAGCAGAAAAAAAATTAGTATAATAATAAATACCGCAATTTCAACTAAAATTCTGAAACTTTAATAAATAAAATTGCCTATGTGAACATGAGTAAAAACAATTACTGAACATCCGCAACTAAATGACATAATTCTACACACATCAACATTGAAATTTTAAATTTCAGAAGAAAAACTCGATGTGCCTGGTGTCTGCTCCCTGCAGTATTCAAAAGCCAGAAGCTCAGGATGCTGCGCTCATCACAGAGTGCAGAGAGACAGTGCACGGGAGGAGAGACCAGATGGGGGAGGGGGAGACAGTTACCCAGGCCCCAGATATCATAATGGGCTGTGGATACTGTTGGTTAAATAGCGCTGATGATGTCCCCGACAGCATGTGGGTTCCCCTGCAGGTCTAGGGTCCCGGTACATAAAATGCACTGGCAAAGACAGCGCACAGATAGCAGCGCACAGTGGGTAACGGAGAGTACGAAATGTAGGGAGGGGGCT
Source organism: Anomaloglossus baeobatrachus (assembly GCF_048569485.1). NCBI lineage: Eukaryota > Metazoa > Chordata > Amphibia > Anura > Aromobatidae > Anomaloglossus > Anomaloglossus baeobatrachus. The sequence continues at coordinate 382,552,265 of NC_134353.1, read as the reverse complement.
GCGTTGCACTGTACCTGGTTGACAACAGGGCGGCAGCATGACGTCAGCTGTGATGCCCATCAAAAAGCTTCTGCCCCTGTCGACATGACATCACAGGAAGCAGCAAAAGCCTGACAGGAGCAATCACATGACCGCTCTGAGCCGGGGGAGAGGGGCTGACAGCAGGGCAGGTAGGTAGTTGGTATCTATTTACCTGCCCCTATTTAGTCCAAAGGTTAAATAAAAAAATAGGCAAAATAAGCCGGATAACCCCTTTAATTATGAGCACTACTCATAGATATATAGTTACCGCAGTTGTGTGAGGAATGTTTTGCCCTGCTGAAAGCAATTGGGCACACAAATCCTCAACATACGCTTTTGGCAGCTCCTTTTGCATTTGTCGATCAATAATGTCCTAGATGTTTGTGATGGAAGACAAGTCCAGAGATGCTGAAGGCTATGGTAGCATGATTAAGCCATCCAGGCTGCTAACAGTAGCACGAACAAGCAGCCTGATGTTGAATAAAGCCTCTTGGAACTCTGGAGAAATTGCTGTACTACTGGCTCTATGGCTAATTCAATGTAATAACCTGCTGTTAGTGTACCTGGAATGAAAACAAGAGTAGTCCAGCTACCATACATTATGACACACACCATAACCCCAGTAAAACAGGTGTGATGTTTCTCCATGAAGGCCTATTCATGACATTGCCCATATGATCTCCAATCTGCAGCTCTCATTTCTTCCAATACAAAAACAGGGTTCATCGCTAAATCATATAGACCTCGTCCAGCCTCCAACATCTGCAATTGGATGTCTGGCTCATAACCCAATATTGATCTGTGTCTATACTTAGACACTGTTTGGTAACTTAGGGGTGCTTTACACTCTGCGACATCGCTGCCGATATATCGTCGGGGTCACGTCGTTAGTGATGCACATCCGGCGCTGGTAGCTACATCGCAGCATGTAAAATAAATGAGCGACGATCAATGAGCGCAAAAACGTTCAAAATCGTTACTTGTTGACACGTCGTTCATTTCCATAATATCGGTGCTGCTGCAGGTACGATGTTGTTTGTCGTTCCTGCGGCACCACACATCGCTATGTGTGACACCGCTGGAACGACAAACATCTCCTTACCTCCGTCCACCGGAAAAGGAGGAAGGAAGGAGGTAGGCGGCATGTTCCGGCCGCTCATCTCCTCCCCTCCTTTTCTATTGGGCGGTGGTTCAGTGACGCTGCTGTGACGTTGCTGTGACACTGAACAAACCGCCCCCTTAGAAAGGATGCGGTTCGCCGGTCACAGCGACGTTGCAGAGCAGGTATATGCGTGTGATGCTGCCATAGCAATAATGTTCGCTACGGCAGTGATCCCCACATATTGGCCGCGCGACGGGGGCGGGTGCTATCGCGCTCGACAATGCTAGCGATGTCGCAGCGTGTAAAGTACCCCTTAAGGAGGCTTTACACGCTACGAGATCGCTAAAGCGATCTCGTTGGGGTCACGGTATTTGTGACGCACATCAAGCCGCTTTAGCGATGTCGTTGAGTGTGACACTTATTAGCGATTTTGAATCGTTGCAAAAACGTTCAAAATCGCTAATCTGTGACATGCCCCGCTCTTCCCAAATATCGTTGCTGCTGCAGTAACGATGTTGTTCCTCGTTCCTGTGGCAGCACACATTGCTACGTGTGACACTGCAGGAACGAGGAACCTCTCTTTACCTTCGTCCCGCCAGCAATAAGGAAGGAAGGAGGTGGGCGGGATGTTCGTCCCGCTCATCTCTGCCCCTCAGCTTTGATTGGGTGGCTGCTTAGAAAGGAGGCGGTTTGCCGGTGATAGCAACGTCGCAGTGCAGGTATGTGCGTGTGACGCTGCGGTAGCGATAATGTTCGCTACGGCAGCGATCACCACATATTGGCCGTACGATGGGGGCGGGTGCTATCACGCTCGACATCGCTAGCATCGGCTAGCGATGTTGCAGCATGTAAAGCGGCCTTTAGGCTTGGTATGTGACTTTCCAATTTCATTCGCAGTAAACATTAAATCAATTGTGGTGCTGCCATTTCTGTAAAGTGTCACAGGAGCCGTTTTTCATCATGACAATGATAGGCCGCATGTTGCTTGTGCTACTGTGAGCAGCCTAAACATGGCCTGCAATGGCTCTAGACTTGTCTCCTATCAAGCACATTTGGCACATCAGTGGTCGGCAATTACAAAGGGAGCTGCCAACAGCAGATCTAAATGCTTTATGTGCCCAATTGCATTTAGCGTAACAGAACATTCCTCAGATAACCATTGATATCCTCATTAATAGCATGCCAAGGCGGATAAGTGCGTGTAATTCTGGGTGTAGGTGCTCATACATCATACTGATAGAGAGATCATTTGAAAAGTTTCTTATTTTTCATCACTTGCATATTATTATGTTTACCAATCCTTGATTTCCTACTTGGCTTTGCAATTTCAACATTGAGAAGTGTATCAGTAGAAAAAAAATGTGGTATAATAATTACTACAGTAACATCACACTTAAGCGGGCTTTACACGCTACGATATCGTTAATGATTTATCGTCGGGGCCATGGTGTTTGTGACGCACATCCGGCATCATTAACAATATCGCAGTGTGTGACACTTAAACGTTGAGTGACCTTAAACAATCGCAAAAGTGGTCAAAATCGTTTGCTGTGGAGAGGTCGTCCTGAAACAAAAAATCGTTTTCTGCTTATTAGCGATGTTGGTCCTCGTTCCTGCGACACCACACATCGCTATGTGTGACACCGCAGGAGCGACGAACATCTCCTTACCTGCCTCCATCGGCAATGCGGAAGGAAGGAGGTGGGCGGGATGTTACGTCCCGCTCATCTCCGCCCCTCCGCTTCTATTGGATGCCTGGCATGTGACGTCACAGTGACGCCGCACGAACCGCCCCCTTAGAAAGGAGGTAGTTCGCCGGCCAGAGCGACGTTGCAGGGCAGGTAAGTGTGTATGACGGCGTTAAGCGAGGTTGTGTGCCACGGGCAGCGATTTGCCCGTGTTGCACAACCGATGGGGGCGGGATCGGAGCGTGTAAAGCCCGCTTTACATTCTGAAAATACACTAAATGGAATGTACTAAGCCAATATCAGTCAAACAAATACTGAAATATGCAACTAATTATCACAAACCGAAATTCTATAGATTAGTAGAAGAAAACTACTAAATTTAAAGGAATTTTCCACAGGATTTCTGAAAACAATAAATTAAGTGAAATATACTATAGCTATTTACTATAACTCTATATATTAGTAAAAAAAAAAGAACAACTTAATATTATAATTATCTATTAAAGTAATTTACTACTTATATTCTAAAACTACGGTACATGACATAAAATATACCTGTTAACAATTACGAACACCAGCAATTCAGTGAAGCTAACCAGAATTTTATAGATTAGGAGAAAAAACTGTAGTATGGTAATTAGTACAATAATTAGATTAGGAGAAAAAACTGTAGTAATTTGTACAATAATTTTTCACTAAAATTTTGACACTACATAAAATATTCTATTGTGAATATTAGTAAAAACAGTTGCTGTACATCCACAGCTGATGGCAACTGTAATTTTTCAGGTTAGTAAAAAATTTAGAAGTGGTGCTATCCTGATTGATGAAGATGAATACTGAGAAATATAATGTATTTTTTCTGTTATTACTCAAGCACTCAGTTATGTCATTATGTATAGTTAAAAAATAAAGGAAAAAAAAGCAAAACAAAAAAAAAGGCTTACAATGGTGCTTCCATTCTCATGCCATGTTAGGCTATATGCGAACGCTGCAGTTTTAACTGCACCAAACTGCAACCAAAACTGCAACCAAAACTGCACCTTGTCACAAAGCCTGGAAATGTAAAAAAACCCACTTGTAATGGTGCATTTTTGGTATGTTTTTGCATCGTGGGACCTCATGTGGATTACGTCAGACCTGGGAGGTTGTATGGGGGGGTTAATAAAGTGGTGAAAGAGGGTGATTTTTTTGTTTTTTATTTCAAATAAAGGATTTTTTGGGTGTTTGTGTTTATTTACTTTCACTTACAGATTAGTGATGAGGGGGTGTCTCATAGACGCCTGCCATGACTAATCCAGGACTTAGGCGTTGCTTTTAACTCCTTATTACCCTGATTGCCACCACACCAGGGCAATCGGGAAGAGCTGGATAAAGTGCCGGGACTGTCACATCTAATGGATGCGGCAATTCTGGGCGGTTGCTGGCTGATATTTTTAGGCTGGGGAGATCCTAACAAATATAGGCCTGCCCAATCTGAGAATACCAGCCCCCAGCTGTGGGGCTTTATCCTGGCTGGGCATCAAAATTGGGGGGACCACATGCTGTTTTTTTTAATTTATTTTACTGTACGATATAGACCCACGCACCGGCATCTGTGATTGGTTGCAGTCTGACACCTGTTACTCAGCATGGGGGCGCGTCTGACTGCAGCCAATCACAGATGCCAGTGGGCGGGGGAAGCAGTGAATATAAATAAGCCTAATTAGTGGCCCCGAAGAAGAATGAGAGGCTGTGGGAGCAGTGTGACAGCCGCGCCACGCCAGTGATCAGTGAGTATGAAGCGCTGGGAGAGAGAGAGACAGAGACAGAGAGAGAGAGAATGAATTGATTCTGGAATAATGTGGATGCCTTTTGTTTTTTGTGACAAAACACAAGTGAAACACATTCAAAGTGCACAAATTTGGTAGCATGCATTTTTACTTGCATTTTTCATCCCCTCATTGATTTCAATGGGTGACAAAACGTCAAAACGTAACAAAAACGCAAGAAGAATGACGATGCTGCTTCTTTTTTTGTCAGACGGTTTTGACAAATAAACTGCAGACAAAAAACCTGCAATGTGCGTACAGCAAATCTGAATTCTCATAGACTTTGCTGGGAAGTCAAAAGTCAGAACTTGCTAACAACAAAACTGCACCAAAAAACGTGTGCGCATATAGCCTTATAGTAACAAACAGAAGGAATTTATATACATGATTAGAGAAGAAAAGGAAAGGCCTTGTGGGTTTCGGTCAATAGTCACAACACCACTGAAAAATAAATAAATATTTCCAAAAACCTTCTATTACTTTAAGTCCAGTATCCTATTTTAACACATTAGTGATTCTACCACCTGTGACAGTAGGCTAGAGCTTGATGTTCTGCTTAATTTGTTAAAATACATAAATAAATGGGCTTGATTGCAAATTTAATGTGACACGTGCGTTGGGTGTGTGGGGACGCCGTAGTACAACCTTCTTGCTGATTCCCTATGTAAGTAAACACAGTGATACTTTGTTATAATAGGATTTCCTCTATGTCTATGTTTTTGGTAATGTAATTCTTTGTTTAATACTAATATGACACATTTGTGTTTTTCAAATGTTTTCTTACTGACACATGTTTGAAACTATACACTTGTCTTTTTGTAAAAAATATTTATTCACATGCATGGTTATTCATTTTCCAATTTTTGGTTCAGAGTTATTATTTATACATATACTGGGTAGGGGGTCCGGACAGGTGTTTCTAATATTTACCATCTGCCCCTTGGGGGGTTTCCTTTCATGAGACAATTTTTTTAATATATTTTTATGTTTTTATTACATTTTAATAAAGATACAAAGTTTTATACAGTTGCTTAAGTGGTTTGTTGGTGTCATTATGTAGCTTGTGCAAGTGCTCCCACTATTGAGATTGTGTTATAGGTGTTATTATACTCAAATTGGAGAAAGGTCTTTGTTAAAGCTTGTTTCAACAATGTAATTGAGACCATTTGGATACAAACATAAGAATTTAAAAATGTTTGTTGTGTGAATTTGAATTTGCTCTGTTAAAACTATGCTGTAAAAACGTATTGGTTAGATAACAATGATGTGTGGGTGACCTCCCCTTATAACAGCTGTTGGATCAAGCAACCAATATCTTGCAATTGACATTGCAAATTATAGATAACAGAGCTACAATTTATTTACAGCATTGTGTATGGGGTAAGAACGACTGTTGTAGGACATCCTCTTTTGAATCCACAGTCACATATTAGTATTTTTCTATCAAATCCTTAAAGGGGTGGTCTGAGGACAAAGTAATTTTCCTTCTAACTCCCTATCTATTTGATGCCCTAGTCTAAACTATTTTCTAACACACTTCCTTAAAAAAGTTCCCCATTATTCTGTTTTTTTTTCTTTCACTTTCTGTCTGATGATGCTTTGTTTGAGAATTCCCAATGCATGCTGTGATGCTCATTCAAAGCGTCATGAGGCGACAGAGGCTGTGGTCACTGCTGCAGCCTCTGCCTCCTCCCTAAAATGAAGCATCACCAGTGACGGTTGTTTCTGGGGCACATTTGGGTTTTGCCCTTACTGTGCGATGTGCACAGCGTGGGCTCTGTTGTTGGCTTAGATGAATAATAATAAGCCAGCAACAGAGCAGTTTCACAATACCTAGCATCCAGGAGACTAGAGCCTCCCCCGCAGGTAACATCACAGGTCAAAGGTCTCTCCTGAGTATTATGTATCCACTCTGTTGATGACTTATTAATAATTATCCAAGCTGACATCAGAGCGTGTCCTGCGCACATCACACAGTGACAGCTGTCAGGGACAGAGCAGGGATGAGCCACTGAACGCTTTATTTCAGGAATAGGGCAGAGGCTGTGGCAGTGAACACAGCCTCTGCCCTCTGATGATGCTTTGGTTGTATATCCTAGTAGCACTGGAAATTCTTAAACAAAGCGTCATCAGACCGGAAGTAAAAAATAGAAAAGCAGTTAAGAGTGCTGAGGGAAGGATACGGATTTTTTAAAGCAAGTATAGAAAATAGCTTAGATAATGGCATCAAATAGATAGGGAGTTAACAGGAAAATTAGTTTGCCACCCATTAATGAATTGTAATTCTATGTTATTTATCTGTTCCAATGTCCATGCCTATTAATATAATATAATGGTCACATGGACCAGCAGCTATGGCAAAGTCTAGCTCTACAGTAATGTTACCAATGAGTTTTTACAACACAGTGTGTCTAGACATTTTACCCTTGAATACAGACCGGAGTTCAATAGAAATTCGATCCTTCTTTTAAAACAAATTCTAATGGCGGCACCAAACACATTGAAAAAGCTAAAGCAGCATGAAGCATATTGGATTCATAAACTCGCATGTGTAAATTTCGAAAGGTCTCAATGAAGTTGTTGAAAACTCTATAAAAACAATTCAGATAAGAAAAATACCCTATCACTGTCATCCAGGCATAGAAATATCCATATATAAATATAATAAGATATTAATATCAGTGTTGGAAACACCAACACAATATAAAAGGATATAAACCTCGCAAAATATGAGAATGTATATCAATTTATATAAAGACATATATCATATGAATAAATACGGACAAAATTTACTAAAGTACAATAATATATGAAAATATAAGGTTTGATATATTTAATACCAACGTTATACTATTACTATTTTCATTATTTCTACATTGGTGTTTTTGTATATTAAATATATTGCCTTACACTTTATTAGCCCCTTTTTAAAGCATTTATATTGCTGGTTTGTAAACTTATTGTATCACCTTTTTCACCTATTTTCATATATTATTGCACTTTATTCAATTCTGCACAGCTGGTGTGTATTTAGTAATTTAATCTACATCTTTATATAAATTGCTCTATAAATTATCTTATTAAATTTATATATGGATATTTATATCTGTGGATGTCAGTAATGTTGTTTTTTTTTGTGATTTTCATTATCTATATAAAGTTTTGATCCTATTAAATATATTTTTTATTGGTGTGCACATAGTTTATCTGTTGCTTTTCTCTCTTTTTTTCCTCTGTGGTCAGATGTCTTTACTGATGTTCCACTCTCATTATATATTACACATACCTTGGCTGTGCAACTCTTCAATTTATATTTTATGTGCTATGAATATGTGCATGTCTGTATACAGAGCCTTGTAAAAATATTCATACCCCGTGAACTTTTCCACATTTTTTCCCATTAGACCGACAAACAAATGTATATTCTTGATATTTTATGTGATATACCAACACTAAATTTCTAATATCTGTGAAGTGTAAAGGAACTGATACATGTTTTTTAAAAAATATCTAGAAAGTTTAAATTAGAAAATTGTGACCTTCATTTGCATGCAAAACAAGAATGCCGCGGAGACACCATCACATGTTTCTCAGTTTCCTGCCAGCGTTGAGAAACATGTGATGGTGTCTCCGTGGCATTCTTGTTTTGCATTGTTCTAGTGTCACTGCGTTGAGAAACACGTGATGGTGTCTCCGCGGTGTTGGATGTCGATCTCCTCGAGGTCAACCATCTTTACCTATGTAGTCTTCACTTGCATGTAGCCTCCTGAGGCAATCCTTTGTAGGACCACCTTTTGCCGCAATTACTGCTGCAAGTCTTTTGGGTCCCAAGTAACTTTGCACTGTATTGCACTGTGTGTATATATATATATATATATATATATATATATATATATATATATATATGTATATATAAAAAATATATATATACACACAGTACAGACCAAAAGTTTGGACACACCTCCTCATTCATAGAGTTTTTCTTCTTTTCATGACTCTAACAATTGTATATTGACATTGAAGGCATCAAAACTATGAATTAACACATGTGGAATGAAATACTTAAAAAAGTGTGAAACAACTGAAAATATGTCTTATATTCTAGGTTCTTCAAAGTAGCCACCTTTTGCTTTGATTACTGCTTTGCACACTCTTGGCATTCTCTTGATAAGCTTAAAGAGGTAGTCACCGGAAGTGGTTTTTCAACAGTCTTGAAGGAGTTCCCAGAGATGCTTAGCACTGGTTTGCCCTTTTGCTTTCACTCTGCGGTCCAGCTCACCCCAAACCATCTCGATTGGGTTCAGGTCTGGTGACTGTGGAGGCCAGGTCATCTGGCACAGCACCCCATCACTCTCCTTCTTAGTCAAATAGCCATTATACAGCCTGGAGGTGTGTTTGGGGTCAATGTCCTGTTGAAAAATAAATGATGGTCCAACTAAACGCAAACCGGATGGAATAGCACACCGCTGCAAGATGCTGTGGTAGTCAAGCTGGTTCTGTATGCCTTCAATTTTGAATAAATCCCCAACAGTGTCAGCAGCAAAGGACCCCCACACCATCACACCTCCTCCTCCATGCTTCACGGTGGGAACCAGGCATGTAGAGTCCATCCGTTCACTTTTTCTACAAAGACACAGTGGTTGGATCCAAAGATCTCAAATTTAGACACATCAGACCAAAGCACAGATCGCCACTGGTCTAATGTCCATTCCTTGTGTTCTTTAGCCCAAACAAGTCTTTTCTGCTTGTTGTCAGTCCTTAGCAGTGGTTTCCTAGCAGCTATTTTACCATGAAGGCCTGCTGCACAAAGTCTCCTCTTAATAGTTATTCTAGAGATGAGAAGGTGTGTCCAAACTTTTGGTCTGTACTGTATATATACAGTGCCTTGCGAAAGTATTCGGCCCCCTTGAATTTTTCAACCTTTTCCCACTTTTCAGGCTTCAAACATAAAGATAAAAATTTAAATTTTATGGTGAAGAATCAACAACAAGTGGGACACAATTGTGAAGTTGAAGAAAATTTATTGCTTATTTTAAACTTTTATAAAAAATAATAAAGTGAAAATTGGGGCGTGCAATATACATAGTTACATAGTTGCTTAGGTTGAAAAAAGACCCAGGTCCATCTAGTTCAACCTTCCTCCACCAGTTCTATATTTGGTCACTAAGTCATTTATAACCAACAATGTTGTGTGTGCTGAGGAAATCATCCAGCCCTTTTTTAAAAGCTGTTATAGTATCTGCCATTACTACCTCTTGTGGTAGGGCATTCCACAGTCTGACTGCTCTAACTGTAAAGAACCCTTTTCTATTTAGCTGTCTGAATCGCTTTCTTCCACTCGCAGTGAGTGCCCCCTGGTCCTTAGTACTGTCTTTGGAAGAAATAAGTCATGTGCCAGTCTTTTATATTTACCACACATGTATTTATACATATAAATGAGATCTCCTCTGAGACGTCTTTTTTCTAAGCTAAACATATCTAACTTTTCCAACCTCTCATCATATGGGAGGCCTCCATTCCTTGTAGTAGTCTAGTTGCCCGCCTTTGAACTGACCTTTTGAATGTCCTTTTTAAAATGTGAAGCCCAAAAACTGGATCCCATATTCCAGATGTGGCCTTACAAGTGATTTATAGAGGGGTAACAATATCTTGGGATCATGGGATCTAATATCTCTTTTTATACACCCTAAAATCTTGTTTGCTTTAGCAGCTGCTGCTTGACATTGAGTGCTGCTGTTCAGCTTATCTGTAATGGGAATACCCAAGTCCTTCTCCTGTTCTGTTGTCCTGAGTAGAGATGAGCGAGCCTCTAGAGGCTCGAGTTCGGTTCGGTTCGTCGAACGGACGCCGCGTTCGAGTTCGGTTCGGCGAGCCGTTTGACGAACCTCTCGAACACTATTGAAAACAATCGGAGGCAATCAAAAACGCTATTCCTTACGATGATTGCTTCATCCTCCCGGTAACCAGCACTGATGATAGGACCTATCGTGACGTCAAAATAGCATGTGACCAGTCACGTGCCTATTATCTCATTGGCTACAGACTGGTCACATGGCTTTGACGTCATGCTAGGACCTGTCAGTGCATCTCTCCAGTACACGGTGATCATTTGTGTATCTCCGTGTACCGGCGACATGCTCTGGCACATGGTCGGGTTCCCGGTCTGCTTCCCCGTTCCGTTATTCACCGGCTGCCACAGCCGGTCAATAACGGAGATCACCGTTGCTATAGCAACGCGCCTGTCAGTGGTGACGTCACCGCTAACAGCACGCAGCCTCTGATCACTCACGGAGTGAAAAGACTGTACGGGAAGCAGCACCGTCTTCTTCCAATGCACCACTGCTGATGTAGCAGAGCTGCATGGGTTGAAGGAGAAAGAAGACAGAAGAGCAGGATCATGGAGGGATAAGAGGGAGTAATACACATGGAGTCTCTAAGTGTGTCTGTGTATTTATTTCTATTAAAGTATTTTTTCTCTGTGTGGTGTGTTTTTTTAACCCTTTATTGGAGAGTCTTAATGGCTGGGTCAAACTTGCCTGACATTAAGAATCTCTGGCTTAATACTAGCTAGTAAAACAAAGCTAGTATTAACTTATAATTACCCAGCAAGCCACCCGGTTCCAGGGCTGTTAGAAGACTTGGATACAGCGCCAGATGATGGCTCTTCTATGAAAGCGCCATTTTCTGGGGTGGCTGCGGATTGCAATTCGCAGCAGAGGTGCCCAGAAACCTCGGGCTAACCTGTGCTGTGGATTCCAATCCCCAGCTGCCTAGTTGCCAATATATTTTTGCATGTCATCCCTTAAAATGCCTTCAAAAACTTTGCATACTACTGATTTCAGGCTTACTGGATGGTAGTTGCCTGGATCTACCCTCTTACCTTTCTTAAATATCGGTACCACATCAGCAATCCTCCAATCTTGAGGCACCAACCCTCTTACAAGCGAGTCTAAAAAGATGACATATAGCGGTCTATCGATTACGGAGCTCAGTTCCCTCAATATTCATGGATGAATGTCATCTGACCCTGGGGATTTGTCAATGATTAATTTACTCAGAAGCAGGCTTACTTCTTCTTCTGTTAAATTAATTATATTGGGTGGTGAACTTTGATTTTTCACTTGTTGAATGATCCCTGCTACAGTCAGTTCCTTGGTGAACACAGATGAGAAATGCCTATTTAATATCTCAGTCTTTTGTTTATCCTCTATAACTAACTTGTTATTATTTTTAAGGGGCCGATACTATCCTTTGTTTTCCTTTTGGCATTAATGTATTTATAAAAGATTTTGGGATTTATTTTAATGTCCTTGGCGATTTTTGTTTCATTAGCTAATTTTGCTTGCTTGATTTCTTTTTTACATTTCCTATTGATATCTTTATACTTCTGAAATGCTATTTCTGTATTCTCAGCCTTTAAGATTTTAAATGCCCTTTGTTTTTGTTTTATTATACTTTGTACAGTCTTATTTATCCATAGTGGTTTATTTTTATTCCTGGACATTTTATTACCAGAGGGTATAAGTTTTTTTACAGGACTCTAGCAGAATATCCTTAAACTTACCCCATTTATGTTCAGTATTCCCAGTTACCATGATTTTGTCCCAATCTACACATTTAAGCTCTTCCCTTAATTTGTTGAAATCAGCTTTCCTTAAATTCGAGGTTTTAGCATTTTCCCTTTGAAATGTTGTATTGAATATTACGTTGAAGCTTACCATATTATGATCGCTGGTGCCCAAGTGCTCCCGGACCTGTAGATCTGAAATTATATCCGGTCTGTTTGACAGGACCAGATCTAGCAAATTATCTCCCCTTTTCGGTTCATCTACCATCTGAGAGAGGTAATTGTCTTGAATAGTAGATAAGAACTTACAGCTTTTAGCAAAACCAGAAGATTCTATGTCCCACTGTATGTCTGGATATTTGAAATCCCCCATAATTAGAACCCGATTATTATTATTAGCTGCCTTTTCAATTTGTTCCAGCATTTCACCCTCTATTTGTTCAGGTTTGTTAGGAGGCTTATAGCAAACTCCAAATAAAATTTTTCCATTATTCCCCTCGCCATGTATATTTATATATGGTATTGTGTTCCTTGTCTGCATGGGGTTCTGGCTTATAAAGGGTGTGAGGTTTTTTGGTGTCATATACCATTGACAACTAATGTGTGTATTTTTGTAAGCTTAAGCTTTTTAATTGTTTTTAATACATGTCTGTGACTTGGTGTTCTTGATTAATAAAGATATTTTTAATGATATATTTGGTGATCCCACTTTTTGCACATTTTTCTTTCTCTTTTCTCTAAACTTCAATTGTTCAAAATGTGCTAGTGGTTTTGATCCCTTTGTGTTATTCATTCTTGGTGCCTTTCCACATTTGTTTTTCAAAGGAGGCTTATAGCAAACTCCAATTAGAATTTTCCCATTATTCCCCTCCCCATGTACATTTACCCATACTGACTCTACATTGTTGCAGTTCCCCCCAATATCATCATTCAACACAGATTTTAGGTTAGATTTGATAAATATACACACCCCACCACCTGTTTTGTCTTTCCTGTCCTTCCTAAATGTAGTATAACCCTGTATGTTTGTCACCCAGTCATGGCTTTCATCCAGCCAGGTTTCCGTAATGCCCACCACATCATAATCCATGGTTGACATAAGAGCCTTCAATTCATTCATTTTGTTTGCAAGACTTCTTGCATTTGCCAGTAGACATCTAATACTATTAACACATTTATTATTCCTAGCCTCTCTACGTTCCTTGCATGTTCCATCCCCCCCTAATCCTTCATTGACCCCTACCGTCTCACTGTCTCTATTTGCTCTAGCTATCCCCTTATTTGCTCCACTACACACCCTCCCCCCAAATCCTAGTTTAAAAGCTCCTCCATCCGTCTGACCATTTTCTCCCCCAGCACAGCTGCACCCTCCCCATTGAGGTGCAGCCCATCCCTACTGTAGAGCCTGTAGCCGACTGAGAAGTCGGCCCAGTTCTCCATGAACCCGAACCCTTAGTTCTTGCACCAATTTCTAAGCCACATATTTATCTCCCTTAGCTCCCACTGTCTTTCTAGTGATGCTCGTTGCATCGGTATTATTTCTGAAAACACCACCTTGGAGGTCCTGGACTTCAGCTTCTCTCCTAGTTCCCTGTAATCATTTTTAAGGACCTTCCACCTGCCTCTAACTTTGTCATTAGTACCAAAGTGCACCATGACCGCTGCGTTTTCCCAGCCCCACCAAGCAATCTGTCTATCCGATCTGCAATATGCCGAACCCGAGCACTTGGCAGACAACACACTGTTTGGCATTCACGGTCTCGGCGACAGATGACCCTGTCTGTCCGCCTAATTATAGAGTCCCCTACCACCAACATCTGTCTGGGCTTTGCTGCACTTCTATTTCCCTCCTTCCTACAGCAGTCGTATTCCTGGTTGCTAGAAGCAATGTCCTTCTGTAGTGACCCTAGTCCTGGCCCTTCATTCCTAATATCAGCCAAACAGGCATATTTACTAGGTTGTGCCAGGTCAGGACTAGGTTCCCTGACACTTTTCCCCCTACCTCTTCTTATAACTGTTACCCAGCTACCTATCTCTGGGTCTTGATCTTCCCCACCTCCACCCTCCTCCATATCACTGGCCCCAGCCAGAGAAAGCTCAGTGAGCTCTAAACTCCTCTCCAGGTTTGCAATGCCCCTCAGTGTTGCAAGCTGCTTTTTTAGATCAGTTACCTGGGCTTCCAAATACGCAAAATGCTAGCATCGAGTGCAGACATAATCACCCTCGAACGGCTGCTCAAGGCATGCATATATATGACAAGATACACACCTGGTAGCATTGTCCATGGAGCACCTATTAAATGGGGATAAACAGTAAAGTACAAAAACAAAGAAAAAGAAACAAAGGAACATATAAGGATAAATTCAAACTATGTTCTTGTGTCAAACTATGAGATTGTGTTTAAACTATACACTTATCTGCAATCCACACAATTTGCTGCAGAACCTTGCATGCTCAGAACCTTGCTTGTTCTGGCTGGTTTATATAGTTCCACAAGAAATACCAGAAGCTCCCAGAAGCTTCTAGAAACTGGTGTGGCTAATACTACTAATTAAATCACAAGACAATTTTTTTTTTTCCTTTTTCACAGTATCACAGACAAACAGACACACAATTCCCTAATGAAATTAAACAATTACAGTTATCACCACAATTAAATTGTGTTTAAACTATACACTTATCTGCAATCCCCGCACTTTGCTGCAGAACCTCACATGCTCCCCTTTAAGTTAATACTTTGTAGTGCCACCTTTTGCTGCGATTACAGCTGCAAGTTGCTTGGGATATTTATTTAGCAGTTTTGCACATCGAGAGACTGAAATTATTGCCCATTCTTCTTTTGCAAACAGCTCGAGCTGAGTGAGGTTGGATGGAGAGCTTTTGTGAACAGCAGTTGTCAACTCTTTCCACAGATTCTCGATTGGATTCAGGTATGGACTTTGATTTGGCCATTCTAACACCTGAATACATTTATTTGTGAACCATTCCATTGCAGATTTTGCTTTATGTTTGGGATCATTGTCTTGTTGGAAGACAAATCTCCGTCCCAGTCTCACGTCTTTTGCAGACTCCAACAGGTTTTCTTCAAGAATGGTCCTATATGTGGCTCCATCCATCTTTCCATCAATTTTAGCCATCTTCCCTGTCCCTGCTGAAGAAAAGTAGCCCAAACCCTGATGCTGCCACCACCATGTTTGACAGTGGGGATGGTGTATTCAGGGTGATGAGCTGTGTTGCTTTTACGCCAAACATATCGTTTGGTATTGTGCCCAAAAAGTTCAATTTTGGTTTCATTTGACCAGAGCACCTTCGTCCACATGTTTGGTGTGTTTCCCAGGTGGCTTGTGGCAAACTTTAAATGACACTTTTTATGGATATCTTTGAGAAATCGCTTTCTTCTTGCCACTCTTCCATAAAGGCTAGATTTGTGCAGTGTACGACTGTTGTCCTATGAACAGACTCTTTCACCTCTGCAGTTCATCCAGAGTGATCATGGGCCTCTTGGCTGCATTTCTGATCAGTCTTCTCCTTGTTTGAGATGAAATTTTTGAGGGACAGCCGGGTCTTAGTAGATTTGCAGTGGTATGATACTCCTTCCATTTCAGTATGATCGTTTGCACAGTGCTTCTTAGGATGTTTAAAGTTGTGGAAATCTTTTTGTAACCAAATCAGGCTTTAAACTTCTCCATAACAGTATCACGGACCTGACTGTTGTGTTCCTTGGTCTTCATGATGCTATCTATGATATAAACAGGACACTGAGACTATCACAGAGCAGGTGCATTTATACAGAGACTAGATTACACACAGGTGGATTATATTTATCATCCTGAGTCATTTATTACAACATTGGATCATTCAGAGATCCTCAATGAACTTCTGGAGCGAGTTTGCTGCCCTGAAAGTAAAGGGGCTAAATAATATTGCATGCCCCAATTTTTTTTAGTTTATTATTTTTGCAAAAGTTTAAAATAAACAATACATTTCATTCAACTTCACAATTGTGTCCCACTTGTTGATTCTTCACCATAAAATTTAAAATTTTTATCTTTATGTATGAAGCCTGAAATGTAGGAAAAGGTTGAAAAATTCAAGGGGGCCGAATACTTTCGCAAGGCACTGTATTTATATATATACAGTATATATATATATATATATATATATATATATATATATAGATAGATAGATAGATAGATATGTACATGGAGTAGCATGCAAATTTTTGGGCACCCCTGGATTAAACTTACTGTCATTGTGACCAGTTAAACAAGTTGAAGATGAAATAATCTTTGAAAGACATTAAGTTAAAGGTGACACATTTAACCTGAAATTTCAGGCAAAAAAAAAAAAATCTTTTCCATTTTTAAATTAACAAAAAGGAAAATGGACCGATGAAAACGTTTTAGCACGCTGTATGGTTAGTACCTAGTAGCATGCCTTTTGGCAAGTATCACAGCTTGTAAATGCTTTTTGTAGCAAGCCAAGACTCTTCCAGTTCTATGAGATTCCTGGCTTGTCTTGCATGCGCTGCTCTTTTGAGGTCTAGCCACAGATTTTCAATGATGTTCAAATCAGGGGACTGTGAGGGACATAGTAAAACCTTCAGCTTGCACCTTTTGAGGTAGTCTAGTGTGGATTTTCATGGGTGTTTAGGAACATTATCCATTTGTAGAAGCCATCCTCATTTCAACTCCGTCTTTTTTACAAGAAAACTTTTAGATGCAGAATGAACAAAAAATAGCAATTCAGTTATTGTTTTTATTTTTATTTCTTGCACGGTACACTGTAGTAAAAGTGATAAGAACAATCTCAAGACATCAGTCAGGAACTTAAAGCTTGGGTGCAAATGTATCTTCCAAATGGAAAATGACCTAAAGCATCTTGCCAAACTGGTTACAAAGTGGCTTAAAGATAACAAAGTCAATGTTTTGGAGTGGCCATCACAAAGTCCTGATCTCAGTCCAATTGAAAATGTATGGGTAAAGTTGAAAAGGCAGGTGCAAGCAAGGTGACCTACAAACATGGCTCAGTTACACCAGGTCTGTCAAATAGAATGGGCCTAAATTCCTACCAACTATTGTGAGAAGCTTGTGGAAGGATATCCAAAACATCTGTTTAACATACAAAACAAAAACATACAGTTTAAGGGCAATGGTAACAAATACTAATGAAATATATGGAAACTTTTGACTTTGCAGAAAGTAATAAAAAGCCTTAAAACATTCTCTCTCTCTCATATACTGGCATTTGATAAATATAAATAATTCTGGTTCCTAACTGACCTAAAACGGGAAAGGTTTATTCTGATTTCATGTCAGATAGTGAGAAAAACCTACATATGTGTCTTTATAGATAGTGTAGGTAAACTTCTGGTTTGCCACAGACCAGACTGTTCTCCCCAATGCTGCACACAGAGGCAGCATTATTGGTTGAGCACAATGACGCTGAAGCTGGTAGGATTCAATGACTTGTCCAACTTTAGAGCAGTGCTTTACAAGCTGTATAAAAGAGATCTTGTAAGTGCTGTGATTCTTTCATAGTAAACCAGCTATTGCGGATGCAACAGTGCTTGGTAGCCTAGCCAACGAGCAGTAAACAATAGAGATGAGCAAACCTATAGAGGCTCGAGTTCGACTCGGTTCGTCGAACGGAGGCCGCGTTCGAGTTCGGTTCGGCAAGCCATTCGACAAACCTCTCGAACCCCATTGAAACCAATGGGAGGCAAGCACAAACACATAAAAACACATTATAAATATACACATACAGTTAATAAACATTGCCATAACACTTACCTGCTGCACTCTGTCTCCCGCCGCTTTTCTTTCCGATAAGCGCTGTGTCATCCCGGTAACCAGCACCAGCATAAGACCTATCGTGACGTCAAAATAGCCATGTGACCAGTCACGTGGCTATTATCTCATTGGCTACAGACTGGTCACATGGCTTTGACGTCATGCTAGGACCTGTCAGTGCATCTCTCCAGTACATGGTGATCGTTTGGGTATTTCCGTGTATCGGCGACATGCTCTTGCACATGGTCGGGTTCCCGGTCTGCTTCCCCGTTCCGTTATTCACCGGCTGCCACAGCCGGTCAATAACGGAGATCACCGTTGCTATAGCAACGCGCCTGTCAGTGGTGACGTCACCGCTAACAGCACGCAGCCTCTGATCACTCACGGAGTGAAAAGACTGCACGGGAAGCAGCACCGTATTTTTTCAATGCAGCGCTGCTGATGTAGCAGAGCTGCATGGGTTGAAGGAGAAAGAAGACAGAAGAGCAGGATCATGGAGGGATAAGAGGGAGTAATAAACATGGAGTCTCCAAGTGTGTCTGTGTATTTATTTCTATTAAAGTATTTTTTCTCTGTGTGGTGTCTTTTTTTAACCCTTTATTGGAGATTCTTAATGGCTGGGTCAAACTTGCCTAACATTAAGAATCTCTGACTTAATACTAGCTAGTAAAACAAAGCTAGTATTAACTCATAATTACCCAGCAAGCCACCCAGTTCCAGGGCTGTTGGAAGAGTTGGATACAGCGCCAGATGATGGTGCTTCTATGAAAGCGCCATTTTCTGGGGCGGCTACGGATTGCAATTCGCAATAGAGGGGCCCAGAAAGCTCGGGCTAACCTGTGCTGCGGATTCCAATCCCCAGCTGCCTAGTTGTACCTGGCTGGACACAAAAATGGGGCGAAGCTCATGTCGATTTTTTTTTTTATTATTTCATGAAATAATTAAAAAAAGGGCTTCCTTATTTTTTTGTTCCCAGACGGGTACAAATAGGCAGCTGGGGGTTGGGGGCAGCCGTACCTGCCTGCTGTACCTGGCTAGCATACAAAAATATGGCGAATCTCATGTCATTTTTTTGGTGGGCAAAAAACTCCTGCATACAGTCCTGGATGGAGTATGCTGAGCCTTGTAGTTCTGCAGCTCCTGTCTCCTCTCTTGCATACACTAGTGAATGGAGCATGCTGAGCCTTGTCGTTCTGCAGCTGCTGTCTGCTCTCCTCCATACAGACAGACAGCAGCTGCAGAACTACAAGGCTCAGCATACTCCATCCAGGACTGTATGCAGGAGTTTTTTGCCCACCAAAAAAATTATGTGGGCTTCACCATGTTTTTGTATGCTAGCCAGGTACAGCAGGCAGCTACGGGCTGCCCCCAACCACCAGCTGCCTATTTGTACCCGGCTGGGAACCAAAAATATAGGGAAGCCCTTTTTTTATTAATTATTTCATGAATTTCATAAAATAATTAAAAAACAAATGACGTGGGCTTCGCCATATTTTTGTATGCTAGCCAGGTACAGCACGCACCTACGGGCTGCCCCCAGCCCTCAGCTGCCTATTTGTACCCGGCTGGGAACAAAAAATATAGGGAAGCCCGTTTTTTTTAATTATTTCACTTATTACATGAAATAATTAAAAAACAAATGACGTGGGCTTCGCCATATTTTTGTGTCCAGCCAGGTGCAACTAGGCAGCTGGAGATTGGAATCCACAGCACAGGTTGGCCTGAACTTTCTGGGCACCTCTGCTGTGAATTACAATCCGCAGCCGCCCCAGAAAAGGAAGTGCCATCTTCTGGTGCTGTATCCAACTCTTGCAGCTGTCCTGGTGACGGGTGGCTCGCTGGGTAATAATGGGGTTGGGGCTAGCTGTATATTATCAACTGGCACTAAGCCCTAAATTCATGGTGTCACGCCAATATTAGACATGGCCACCATGAATTTCTAGTACCGATAAAAAAAAACACAACACACAGAAAAATATTTTTATTATAAATAAAACACAACACAATTAGTGACTCTATCTTTATTGAAATAAAGAACCCCCCTCCACATTAATCCTGGGTCAAGGGTCCCGCGCCGTCCAATTCGGATCCAATATCATCTGATCGGTTTGCTGGAAGGCAAAGTGATCAGATGATGTGTCAGGTTCAAGGGCCTGAATCACATGACACAGCAGCTAATTGTATAAATGGCTTTTATACAATCAGCTGATGCATCAGTGCAAAAAACAAAAACAAACTACACACTTCAGTGCAGACTCCTGTCCGACGGCATCAGCCGATAGTTTAGCCGGCCGGGCGGTAAAAAGCCAGCCTCACCGCTCGACTTATAATGTCAGCTGATTCCGTCAGGTGAACACATCAGCTGATCATTGCCAGGTCTGAGAAAGAGAGAAATAAGAGAGAGAGAAAGAGAGAGAGAGAAGAGAGAGAGAAAGAAGAGAGAAAGAGAATAAGAAGAGAGAGAGAAAGAAGAGAGAGAGAAAGAGAGAAAAAAGAGAGAGAAAGAGAGAAAGAAGAGAGAGGAAGAGAGAAAGAAGAGAGAGAGAGAAAGAAGAGAGAGAGAGAAAGAGAAAGAAGAGAAAGAGAAAGAGAGAAAGAAGAGAGAGAAAGAAGAGAGAGAGAAAGAGGAGAAAGAAGAGAAAGAGAGAAGGAAGAGAGACAGAGAAAGAGAGAAAGAAGAGAGAGAGAAAGAAGAGAGCGAGAGAAATAGGAGAAAGAAGAGAAAGAAAGGAGAGAGAGAAAGGAGAGAAAGAGAAAGAAAGGAGAGAGAGAGAGAAAGGAGAGAGAGAGAGAGTTCACAGCTGATGTCCGGCTCCTCCCCTCAGTGCATAATTAAATTCTAATTATAAATATATTATAAATATATCATAAATATAATTACAATAAAAAAAAAGAAACTCTTTACCGGGACTAGAACTCACGCCCTCATGCTTCATAGGCAAGCACTCTATCCACTCAGCTACTGCTCTTATGATAAAGATAGGCAGTAATTTGGTAATCTTGAAGTCTGGATTGCTGACAGCTGACAGTGTCGTGTGGATTACGTCGGACCTGGAGGGGTTTTTGTGGGTTAATAAAGGGGTGAAAGAGGGTGATTTTTTGTCTTTTATTCCAAATAAAGGATTTTTCGGTGTGTGTGTTTCTTTACTTTCACTTTAAGTTTAATCATGGACGGTATCTCAGGGAGACGCCTGGCATGATTAACACTAGAACTACTGGACTCGTGACACCTATATAGAAATACACGGTGCAAAGTAGTCAAAATGACTACCTCAGTAGTTCTAGTGTTAAACTCATTATTACCTTGATTGCCACCGCACCAGGGCAATTCGGGATAAGCTGGGTAGAGTCCCCCAGGACAGTCGCATCTAATGGATGCTGCTATTCTGGCCGGCTGCTGGGTGATATTGTTAGGTTGGAGGGCTCCCCATACCGTGGCGCTCTCCAGCCTCCAGCCGTGTGGCTTTATCCTGGCTGGTATCAAATATGGGGTAAACTGCATTTTTTTTTATTATTTATTTATTTTACTGCACGATATAGACCCGCCTGCCGGTGGCTGTGATTGGTTGCAGTGAGACAGCTGTCACTCAGCTTGGGGACGTGTCTGACTGCAACCAATCATAGGTGCCGGTGGGCAGGGAAAGCACGGAATAACTAATTGACTAATGAAGCTGCAGCCATTTTCTAAAGAGGAAAAGACACCGCAGATTTGTGACAGACGTGGAGCGAGGCGCCCGTGATCGGTGAGTAGGAAAGGGAGAGGGATTGTGCTGGGTATGCAGGACTCATGCAGATAGCAACATGTGCACATGGCCTTACTGTGAAAAGCCACGTTTATGGTGATCGAACCATTCTCGAACTGTTGAGCTTTTAGCAAAAAGCTTGAGTTCGATCTCGAGCACCCCACAAAATCACTCGAACATGAAATTGGCGAACCTCGAACATCGCTCATCTCTAGTAAACAATAGAATTGAAAATTATTTTCTTCTTGAGAACACAAAGATGTTTTTTTTTTATACAAAGTAAATTGCAAAGTTACTGTTTTTCCAAGTAGTTTGCTATTTAACCCAAATAAGAATTTAAGAACAAAGAAAATAACCTTTTAATTGCAATAGGAGATGACATAAGGATTAAAGAAAAGAATGAGATTAAGGAATTACTGGGGTATTTTTAATCATTTTACAAGTTTATTATTTTTTTATAATGAATTTGTTTGGTTTGGAAAACATTTATAAAATACCCTATCAAGGAATTAGGCTTCATCTACAACAAGTGTCACTCATTCTGGAGAACTCACACAAACAGCTGTCTAATGTTTTTGAGAACTTTGCAATGTTATATTGCTTATCTGGTGATGCTACGTGGAAAATTGAATAATTGTTGTGACTATATTTATTAACAGCACTTTTTTCTGGGTGGGCTCAGCGATAAGGGAATTAACCAAAGTAGATGATAACTTTATGACTGGCTCATGGAGTCTGGAAGTTTGCCTGGTCAGATTAACTAGTATTTCAACCACAGTGTGCTAGCATTTGTAATATTATTGCTGTATTCTCCATTAACTTGTTCAACATCACTAAAATATTTAAAAGGGGGTGTCCAGTACTTATCAACCTCGTTTCCACTATACGGAATATGCCCAGTAATATAAAAAAATCATAGTTCCTCTCCACTCTGAGTGCCGTGTACCTCAGTATTCTCATGACGTTGTTTATGTCATGTAAGCACTGCAGCTTATCAATGGCTGCTGAAGGGCTGCTACCTTCCCACTTCAATCAGGCTAGACTGTTCCAATAGGCAGAACTGTGTAGATTACACCTCATTAGTGGCTACTGATAGGCTAAAGCGTTCAGATGACATGAAGAATGTCACAAGGTTGCAAGGAGACTGGGGCGTTACGATCCCAGTCACAGAAGGTGAGACTGTTACCAGGCCCATATGGAAGGGGGCACACAAGTGCCAGCTTTCATTTCAACTGGATCTGCATTTGAGGATGCACAGCTGAAATTTATTGTGGCTCAGAGACCTGCCAAGTCACTGCACCACAATACACACCACCAGCTAATCAGAAGCCAAGAGGTGACGTCGGCAGGAGAGTCACATGTGCATATTAGTGACGTCCTGTGTCACCCATAACAGTCACTCTGATGTCAGCTGCCAGCCTTTGCACCAGCTACAGAAGAAGATACTGCACGTCATTGGAGCAGGGAAAGGTGAAAACAACCTTTTGAGTTTTTAATGTGTTAGAGAGCAACAGCAGAATGGAGACATACATAACAAAAAAGGGGCCCAGTATGGGGGACATATATACCAAGAAAAATCCCTGGATGGAGGATGTATAGATGACTTCATCTGTGACTGACTTTTCAAAATTAGACCAGTCATTGATCACTTCAGCAACAAATATGCTAAATTGTACATTCTCCAAAGGAGCATCTGCGTGGATGAGTCCCTAATGCACTTTCAGGAGGAGCTTAGATTCCATCAATACCTGCTCAGTAAGAGGGTCAAGTATAGAATTAAACTGTGCGAGCTGTGCGACAGTACCTCAGGGTACATGCATAAATTTAAGGTTTATGAAGGCAGGCATACCCAGATTTAGCCCCATCAATGCTCCCCTATCCTGGGGATAAGTGGGAAAATTGTGTGGGAATTTGTGCACCCACTGCTGTATCAAGGTTACCACTCCAACATAGATAACGTCTACACCAGCAACCCATTCTTCAAATGTCTCTGTGCCAGAACTACTGCAGCATTTGGTACTGTAGGCAAAAATCAGAGAAGCTTCAATAGGTTGCTAATTTGGCAGCTGCTCAAAAAGAACCCAATGTAGTGACAACCTGCTACTGGTCAAGTATAAGGACAAGAGGGATTTTCTTTTTGTGACCTCTACACATGTTAGTCGCAGCATCCCCACAGCTGTACAAGGTACCACTATGCAGATCCACAAACAAGACTGTGTCTTGGGGTACAATAAAAAAATGGGGGAACTTGATCTCTCTGATCAAGTCCTCTAGCCCCATAGTGAGATGTGGAAAGCTATGGTGTGGCACAAGAAGCTGGCCATGCACATTGTAAAGATGGCAATGTATAACACTCACATGTTATCACATGTTATCATGATTTGTAGGCCAGACCTGCACATTCCTTAAGTTTCAGGAGGTAGTGATCAAGGCCCTATTATTTGGAAGTTAGGAAGGAGGGGCCTCAGTTCTATTACTAGGGCAAGTATTCCTTGGTGAGTTCTCCCAATGTGGAAAGAAAGGACAGTCACTAGTGATGAGCGAGCATGTTCGCCACTGCTTGATACTCGTTCAAGTATTGGAGTTCTAAGGTACGCTCATTACTCAATCAAGTATGGCAGGATCTTGAGCACCATGTTTGAGTCCCCGCTCTGCATGTTTCTTGGCTATTAGACAGCCAGTAAACATGTGGCATTTCCTGCCATACACGGTAATGCCATAGCCATATTGGCTACAACCGTTGCTATGTTTGGCCTGCTGCATCGCATCATCGGGTCTTATATGTGACCCAGTGGAGAGATGCTTAGCACGTGCTCCTCTGGAAGTACTAGGGGAGTGTTGATTTAGGAGGGAGACATTAGACTAGACCAGGTATATAGGTGGTGTTTACTTGCTTTTGCAGTACATTGTATATTGTAGACTTGCACCCTTTAGTGCCTTTAATGTGTCACTAAAGGGTTTATTTAGCCTTGTTTAACCTAATAAATAATAAAAAAAAAACTGTGGTATCCCCCTTTTATTTGATAACCAGCTTAGATAAAGTAGACATGTGCGAACTGGTATTATCAGCCTGGGAAGGCCCATGGGGATTTAGCTCTTCGAAACCTAAAAATATCAGCTAATAGCTGTCTCAGAATTATTGCATCACATTAGATATGCCAATTCTGGTACTTTGCCTGGGTCTTTCTGATTGCCCTGATGTAGTGGCAATTGGGGTAATATTTATTTGGGTTGATTTAAACTGTGTAATGTCAGTTGGCATCAAGCTGAGGACTGGGTAATGGAGTGGTGTCTATAAGACACCCCCATTACTAAGCCAGTAATAAATTTTAAAAAACACCGGAAACATAGTTTACTTGAATAAAGACTCCCCCATACTATCACTCGTTTACCAATTTTTCAATAAAAATGTTCCCATGAAGCTCCTCCATAATAGTCCACATTCCACAAATATAGCCCTACTATCCCTCTTCTTTAAAGTGCAAAATCCCTACCTCACAAACTTGCACACTCTCGAAGAAATCTTAAACATCTTCATTTACACCTATTCTCTGAGTCCTTCCTTCCTCTTGCCGAAATAAATTTCTTATACCATGCAGAAGCTGCTGCTGCTGCTTCATATAATACCACAATAGCTGCAGCTCTTGAACCGGCCTCCCCTTCACGCATACCAAAACACACACAATCAACAAGCAACCCTGGCACACCAGCCTGACTAAAGAACTTAGACAAGCTTTCAAGGTTGCTGAGAAGAGATGGAAGAGAAGCCATTCCAATGAACACTTCAACACACCTACAAACAGTTCCTCACGACTTTCAAGGTCACACTTACTGCTGCAAACAAACCTACTTCTCATCTCTCATATCCTCCCTGTCTCACAACTCTAAATAGCTATTCAACACTTTTGATTCTTTCCTCCACCCCAGCACCTCCTCCTTCTCTTCTCATCTCAGCTGAAGACTTTGCTTCATTCTTCAAACAGAAGACTGACAACATCAGTAACACTTTGTCCTACAGTCCCCACAGCCCCTCCTCATAACCACTCAGCCCTCTTCTTCCAAAACCAGCTTCTCCACCATGACAGAAGATAAACTTTTCTCTCTACTCTCCAGATCACATTTCCCCACCTGTGCACTTGACTCATTCCCATCCAACTTTATCCCCAACCTCACCTTAGGGCGGCTTTGCACGTTGCAACATCGCATGTGCGATGTCGGTGAGGTCAAATCGAAAGTGACGCACATCCGGCGTCACTTTCGACATCGTTGTGTGTAAATTCTAGATGATACGATGAATGAGCGCAAAAGCATCGTTATCGTATCATCGCTGCAGGCTCCGACTTTTCCATAATTATGCTGCCGCGACAGGTACGATGCTGTTCCTCGTTCCTGCGGCAGCACACATTGCTGTGTATGAAGCCGCAGGAGCGAGGAACTTCCCCTTACTGCCGCCGGCGGCTATACAGAAGGAAGGAGGTGGGCGGGATGTTTACATCCTGCTCATCTCCGCCCCTCCACCGCTATTGGCCGCCTGCCATGTGACGTCGCTATGATGCCGCATGACCCGCCCCCTTAGGAAGAAGGCGGGTCGCCGGCGAGAGCGACGGTCGCAGGGCAGGTGAGTGCATGTGAAGCTGGCGTAGCGATAATTTTCGCTACGCCAGCTATCACAAGATATCGTACCTGCGACGGGGGTGGGGACTATCGCGTGCGACATCGCAGCATCGGCTTGCGATGTCGCAACGTGCAAAGCCCGCCTTAGTCTTCATCGCAAATCTAACCCATCTCTTTAACCTATCCCTAACAGATGGTGTATTCCCCTCATGCTTTAAACATGCATCACCCATCCTCAGAAAGTCATCCCCTGACCCTTCCTCTGTGTCTAGCTATCACCCGATATCACTTCTTCCCTCTGCATCAAAGCTACTGAAACAGCATGTACATTTTGGACTGTCCTCCCACCTCCCCTCCTGCTTCCTCATTGAACGGTTATAATCTGGCTTCTGACCCCATCATTCAACTGAAACTACTGCCCTAACTAAAGTCCAATGACTTACTCACCGCCAAATATGAAACACGAGCATGGAGAAACAAAGGGACCATATTAGCGATAAGTAAGTAGCACAGGACACTCCCAATTATACCTGAAATACCACATGGTGAAACAAGGGAGCATAAGAAGACTCATAGAAAGTAAAATAATATTCCACAGAAAATCCTCTTAAGCAAGAAATAGAAAAATCTTTATTAATAACAAGATTTTAAATATATATACGCGTACAAGACGAATAAAATACTGTAAGATCAACAACAATACAAAAGATAGACACAGGTGAGTATAGGAGTTGCAAAGAAATCCATCACCAACTAGTGAACCCACGGGTAAAGTCCAGCCCGTATAAAGTCAAAGCCAAGCGACACTGCTATGTCCCCATCCTCCTTGACTTGTCTTCTGCCTTTGACATAGTGGACCATTCCCTCCTATTACAGATTCTCTCATCTCTTGGTATCACAAACTTGGCCATGTTTTGGATGTCTTCATGTCTAATAGACTAGACATGCAGTATCTCCCACTCACACATGACCTCATCTTGCCCACTATCTGTTGGTGTCCCTCAAGGTTCAGTTCTTCGACCCCTGCTACTGTAGTCTCCAACTACACCTTTGGCCTGGGACAGCTCATAGAGTCCTCCTGCTTTCAGTACCATCTCTATGCCAACGACACACAAATCTACCTCTCTAGACCCGATATCACTGTTTTACTAACCAGAATCCCACAATGTCAGTCCCCTATTTCATCCTTCTTCTCTGCTTGAGTTCTAAGACTTAACATGGACAAAACAGCATTCATCATATTTCCCCCATCACACTCAACCTCCCAACCAAATCAAATCATATCAATCAAAGTCAATGGCTGCTCTCTTCCCAGACACGCAAGCTCGCTGCCTAGGGGTAACCCTTGACACAGTTTTCTCCTTTAATCCACATATCCAAGACCTTTCCACCTACTGCCAACTCCAACTCAAAAATATTTTCTGGATCCGTACATTCCTTAAAAAGGAATCTGGTAGACTTGTAGACTGTGAACCCCTGTGTGTCCACTCTCCTTCTGTGCCAGTCTGTGACTTGTATTGTTCATGAATATTGTTTTTATTATGTATACCCCTTTTCACATGAAATAACTGGTGCTATAAGAAATAATTTTATACAAGAGTATGTTCTTTAGAATTTTTCATTTTAGGAATGAAGGGTATTTCCATAATATTCTGGCAAAAGTTTTCCTACTGGCCTTTCTTTGCTTAACCTCTTAGTTGAATAAAGTATCTAGTTTAATAATTGCTCCTTTCATCCACAAAATTTTACTTGTTGTTTTGGACTATACCTGTCAAAATTGTAAGTGATGAGCCCCATTTATAGAAGTGTTCTTCTAAGTATTGTTAAAATGCTTATAATGCTGATCATTTTAACAGCGTTTTATCAAAGGCTGAACATACAGATCTTATTAAATGCACAAGCTGCCAGGCAACACCTTAGAGAAAGATATAAAACTGCCTGAGTACAGCGACCAGTGAATCATAAGTGCTGTTGGCTTAGGTTTCCTCAATATTTGAACTTTCCAGTGCAATATATCATCCAGAGTTTCCATACATAAGCATTACAATTTTGTATCTTTGGAGCAAGAGACCTGTTTGGATACAGTGATTTATAAGGTTCTTGAGCAATGGACGCTTATATATCATAAGAACATATACTATTTATGTGTATCTCTGTAACTTAAGGATGATGCGATGGTAATGGCATGTGGATGTTACGGTAAGGGTAAGAACACACTTTGCGTTCACCTACTTGCAGTTCTAAACGCACGTTTTGTGATTAATTGATTTTTGGATGCTTTTTGTGCTTTGCTGCGGATCGCTGATCTGTGATTGCCCAAGTACTGACTCCCTTATACAACATATGATTATTCGTAAGGTGTCATAGCTATAAGGCATTATGAGAAGACTCAAGCAGCAACGCAAAATGTTTGCCTGCTCTCAGATGCTTCAGCCATGTGGGAAATGTAGCGGGTACATTTTTTTTGTGAACAGTGAATTGAATCTCAAAGTGATTGAATTTGCGTTAAATTGCAAATTTGAAGAAAGTCAACTTTACTTTGATCCTTTGTGGATTGAAACACTCATCTGTAACACTAATACTATATTACAAAAGGATATTGTAAAGCTTGGGACTTTTGGGTGCAGAAGTGCAAAAGGAAATAGCGTTACAATTAAATAGTAAAATAGTGGATAAAACTGTGAATGAAAGGGACTTGTGATGTTGATGGAAACCTTAGCTATAGCAACTCATGCCAGACCACTGCTACCAAAGCAAACAGTAAACTGCGAAAAAATGTTACAAGTTATGCAGAGATTTATTCTAATTGTAGTATTTGTTGTCAAGAAGGAATGTTCTCCACTCATTCTAATTTCAGAGGATTATTATATTAGAGATGGGCGAACCCGAATATGTTCAGATTCGGTGAGTTTGGCCTTGACTGGAACTTGAACCTGGATATTGAACCCCATATAAGTCTAAGGGACCCAAACTTAAGTGTCATAAAATGGTGTTATAAGCACTAGGGGGCTGCAAAAGGAAGCAAAATAGGGATTAAAGCAGGACAATTATACTTATAGAATTTTTGTGCAGCTGTCACACTTCTTCTGGGTCTGCTCTTTATAGCTTATGAATATTCACAGCTTCATCCTCCCACCCTCTGTGAAAAGGTCTGTGATTGGTTGCAGTCAGACTGTCAGCCTGCCGGTGTCTGTGATTTGAAAATAATAATTGTTAAAAATGATGTAGGGTACCCCGTATTTTGATAGCCAGGGCAGATAAAACAGACACCTGCAGACTGCAGCCCCCCGCTGTGTGTGTTATCTTGGCTATGTATCAAAAAAATGAGGGACCTCATGCGGCTTTTATAATATTATTACAATAAATAATTTTAAGAAATGGTGTGCTGTCCCCCCAGTTTTGATACCTAGCTAAGACAAAGTAGACAGCTGGGGGCTGGTATTCTCAGGCTGGGGAGGCCCATGGTTATTGGGCCTTCCCTAGCCTAAAATAGCAGCTTGCAGCCACACCAAAATAGGCGACAATCCTGTGCTTACCTGGCTCATCCTGATTGCCCTGGAGTGGTGGTAATCGGGGTAATATAAGGGGTTAATGACAGCTGTGATTTGTCCACTTCAGAACTCTCCACTCCAGTGCTTTGCATCCATTTCTGGGTGTTTCTTGAAGTATGTTTGGGGTCATTGTCCTGCTGGAAGACCCATGAGCCTTAGCTTAACTTAGCTTAGTCTTAACTCAAACCCATCTTTCTGACACTGGGCATTGCATTGCAACCTAAAATCCTATAGTACTCATCTGATTTCATGATGCCTTAGTGCCAAAGGCTGCAAAACAACCCCAAAACATCTTTGAACCTCCACCATACCACCATATTTGTCTGTAGGGATTGTGTTCTCTTCTATCTTTTTTCAGTATGTGTTAGGTAGGCAGTGTAAAGGGTTTGTTAGGCAGGGTATTATTAATAAATATATAAATGTTGGTAGGTGGGAGGGCATGGGGGCCCTCTCAGGTTCCCTTTAAACTAGTAAGTCATTTTTTTCATTATTATAATCAGTGCAATTAAAGATTTAGAGCTTTTTTTTAAAGCTGTTTTTTAAAACTCCTGAAAATTATTTTTAGCCTGCCACCTTTGGCGACTTAATTTTCTTTTGCCATTTTTTTTTTGTAAGATGAGTTGTATTTTTTCTTACTGACATGTTTATTCTACTTTTTTTTATTAAGGAAAAACAGCAACTCTAATATTGCTTTTTTGACATTTTTATTCACTCCATGTGGAATGTGGTTTAAAAATACATATCTATGCTATTTTTCAGTTTTTTATTAATTTATTAGTTTTATAATATAATGGGTTGATAGAAGTGTAATGGTTTTGCATACCTAGTTTTTATACTATTATTCCCTGGGTCTCTCAGTCCATGAAAAATCACAGACATATGAATGGCAAAAAAATGGAGAAGAAAGTGTAGGCACAAGACAGCACTCAACCCACTAGACATACAGTACAGACCAAAAGTTTGGACACACCTTCTCATTCAAAGAGTTTTCTTTATTTTCATGACTCTAAAAATTGTAGATTCACATTAAAGACATCAAAACTATGAATTAACACATGTGGAATGAAATACTTAAAAAGGTGTGAAACAACTGAAAATATGTCTTATATTCTAGGTTCTTCAAAGTAGCCACCTTTTGCTTTGATTACTACTTTGCACACTCTTGGCATTCTCTTGATGAGCTTCAAGAGGTAGTCACCGGAAATGGTTTTCCAACAGTCTTGAAGGAGTTCCCAGAGATGCTTAGCACTTGTTGGCCCTTTTGCCTTCACTCTGCGGTCCAGCTCACCCCAAACCATCTCGATTCGGTTCAGGTCTGGTGACTGTGGAGGCCAGGTCATCTGGCGTAGCATCCCATCACTCTCCTTCTTAGTCAAATAGCCCTTACAGAGCCTGGAGGTGTGTTTGGGGTCATTGTCCTGTTGAAAAATAAATGATGGTCAAACTAAACGCAAACCGGATGGAATAGCATGCCGCTGCAAGATGCTGTGGTAGTCAAGCTGGTTTAGTATGCCTTCAATTTTGAATAAATCCCCAACAGTGGCACCAGCAAAGCACCCACACACTGTCACACCTCCTCCTCCATGCTTCACGGTGGGAACCAGGCATGTAGAGTCCATCCGTTCACCTTTTCTACAAAGGCACGGTGGTTGGATCCAAAGATCTCAAATTTGGACACATCAGACCAAAGCATAGATTTCCACTGGTCTAATGTCCATTCCTTGTGTGCTTTAGCCCAAACCAAACAAGTCTCTTCTGCTTGTTGCCTGTCCTTAGCAGTGGTTTCCTAGCAGCTATTTTACCATGAAGGCCTGCTGCACAAAGTCTCCTCTTAATAGTTTTTCTAGAGATGAGAAGGTGTGTCCAAACTTTTGGTCTGTACTGTATATTAATACAATTTTTTTTGTGCAACATTAAAACCCCATTAAAAACAATATAACGACCATCATGCTGCTGTGGAGCCACCAGATGGTACACTATTAATCACTAGAAACAAACATGAATAAGCAAATGTATAGAAAAAAGTGACAATGCAAGCATTCTATAATATTCAGATAACAGTGCACGACCTAATTATGGTCCTGAATATAAAAATGAAAATAGTGTCATTCAGGTAGAAAAGTCTACATATCAAACCTGGGGAGGATAACAATTAGTCAAAGAATAAATAGACAGGATTCAGAGGTCCAGAATTCCCCAAGGACTCAGGAGGAGTCCACAGTAAGGTATATAGGACCCAGTGTCTACAGTGAGGGTGAAAGATATAATTAATAAACCATTTACAGTGATTTTGACAAGAGTTCTCCAGTGTTCTGTCTATCTACTACATCTACTATGACGACCGGCTGAAGGTTGAGGGACGCTGCCCTGAAGAAGACAGTAAGGGGTACTTTGCACGTTGCGACATCGCTACCGAAATATCGTCGGGGTCACGGTTGCTGTGACGCACATCCGGCGCCGGTAGTGACATCGCAATGTGTAAATCCTAGGAGCGACGATGAACGAGAGTGAAACAGTCAAAAATCGCTGATCTATGTCATAGTTACATAGTTACTTAGGTTGAAAAAAGACCTAGGTCCATCTAGTTCAACCTTCCTCCACCAGTTCTACATTTGTCACGTCGTTCATTTTCATAATGTCGCTCCTGCTGCAGGTACGATGTTGTTTTTCGTTCCAGCGGCATCACACATTGCTGGTGTGAAGCCACTGGAACGACAAACATCACCTTACCTGCGTCCCAACGGCAATGAGGAAGGAAGCAGGTGGGCGGGATGTTACGTCCCGCTCATCTCCGTCCCTCCGCTTCTATTGGCCGACCGACATCACGGTGACGCCGAACGCACCTCTCCCTTGAAGGAGGGATTGTTTGGCAGTCACCGCGACGTCACCGACCAGGTATGTGCGTGTGATGCTACCGTAGTGATAATGTTCACTACGGCAGCAATCACAAGATATCGCATGTGCGACAGGGGGCGGGTGCTATTGCGCTGGACATCGCTAGCCGATTCTAGCGATGTCGCAACGTGCAAAATACCCCTAAGTGTCACACATCCCGTCCAAAGCGGTCTACAACACTGTCTCTCTCTGGTGAAGTAGTGCGAAGCCCGTATGTCTGCACCTTCCTTTCTGCTTCCATTATTCCTTGTTCTTGGGGAGCAGGTGCCCCTTCTTGAGTGACAGCTCTGATTAGGAGCTCCATTCTAATACAACACATTTATGGTCTGTTAGTGCCTTTTCTGGATTCTACAATGTTATCACTATATTTACATGTAGCGATATTAGTGCATTTGAACAAGTACATGAAAGTGAGGACTGTAATTAGTTACACAACTGAAAGTGAGGGGGCCTGAGGTGAGCAACTACTGTAACTGCTGTAGAGCTGACTGGGATATTAGGAGTTAAAGAGAATGTGCCATCAACATTTTTTTCAAGGTTTGTAAAGTATTACTGTTTATTTATTTATTTTGTTAAATATTTGTATTTTTTATAGTATAAAATTAGAAAATATTTATGCAAATAATTTAAAATGTATCAATATCTTCCACTTTTAAACTCTAGCGGAAGCAGCTGCTGAAATTTTCCATTAAATCCTAGAGTACTCCTAGCTTGCATTATGACTGTTGTAAATGTGGATAGATACGTGGCTCTGTAGGCTGTTTCATGCATGATGGGATTACATACGTACAATTGCAGGCTTTATCACATATGATGGGATTAGATTCGCAACGCTGCATGCTGTATCACACATGATGGGCATTAGATATGGGGCTCTGTGGGTTCTATCAGTTATGATGGGCATTAGATATGCGACTCTGCAGGCTGCATCACACATAATGGGCATTAGATACGTGGCGATCTAAACTGAATTACACATGATGGGATTAAGTGCAATGCAGGGACATCTGAATGAGGCCTATAATGACATAGCAAAGCTCAGTCAGTGATCAGAGCGCAGCAGTATGAAGATTACACAGTTGTGCTCTTAACACAGCAGGCTAAAAGCAGCGGTTCTATTACTACTAGACTGTAGACCATGTACTATGGTAGTCTCCTTAGGATACAGCAAAGCTGTGAACAAGAAAAGAAACCAATACCAAACTTGCCAGATAAACTTTTACTAAAAAATTTGGTTTAAAAACTTTTCTAACCACAGACACCCAGTCAAGACTGACCAGAACCACAATGCTGCACAATGCAGTAGGCCCAGGAGGAGTAACTATGATGCTATAATTTACCTACTCCGCCTAGTGCTGTCGCCAAACATTTACCTAGAATTTTGGAATAAGCAAATGAATCTAAAGGATGGCCGGTTGGTGGTGCAGCATAGCAGTTCACAAACTTAACAAAATGACTCTAAACCCTGTGGATAACTTTACACCAAGAATGATAGATTTACCATGGGATTCACTTTAAGAACCATGTAACCATAGTGGAGGCTTCTCCATAGAATACCTCTGTATTCACAGCATGACACTGTTACACCTCGTGGCTCTCCTGTGGCAAGGAATGAGACAGTCTCCTTGCCTGCCACGAGCGCTCCTGCTCCGCAGCGCCAAAGGTCTGCCAGACTGCAGGAGAAACCTCCTCAGAGAGGCAGCACAAGGGTGACACCTAGTGGTACTCCTGTTGCAAGAAATGAGGCGGTCTCCCATTCCTTGCCTGCCACAGCTCCTCCTGCTCAGCAGCCTCGAAGGTCTGTGAGGTTGCGCAATGTGCAGAGATTTGCTGCTCAGGGAAGCAGTGAGACTCCCGTTATCTCTACACATTGTGAGACCGAGGATCCCGCCTCTATTTCCCAGAGGCAGGAGGGTGAGCATGTGCTATGCTTGGTGGATCCTGATTCGCCCACTGAAGTCACACGGCTTGATGACAAGGCTGGTGACGTGGTGAATCCTGACTGGCCAGGCTGGGATGTCGTGGATCCTGATTGGGTCAAGTCCGTCATCTCCGCCTCGCGCCCGCCCTTGGCTGGAGCTACACCTCCTTAAAAGCTCCTCCTGCCATCATGGCGGCGCGTGACCGTCCTTCTATGTTTGGATGTCTGGCAGCGTGCTGCCACGCCACTGCTCAGGCATTATCTTCTTCTGTGGGCTTGGCCCTTGCTGCTTAGGCAGCACCTGGTTTGCAGGCCGTGTCCCTGCCTTGCTGCTCCGGCAGTAGCTCCTTCTACAGGCCGTGTTCCTGTCCCAGGTGAGCTCCTCGAGTCTCCACTGGACTCACCTGGTTATTGAAAGCACACGTGCGTGGGCACCTCTGTGCTACCCTCGTGCCATATTCTTGTTACTTCCACTGGCACACGTGCGTGGGCACCTCTGTGCTTCCCCGTGCAACAGGTACACCGAGCCGTGTGATCCCTGCCATACAACCCACACGGGTTAGGGCAGACCGGTGTACATAGATCGTCTGTGACATTCTAGACGATCGCTAGCAGCAACCCGCTCACTCTTCACCCACCATAGCAGCGGTCCCTTACACCGCACAGTGGACCTTGACCGGCGGAAGCTGTCCATTCCCCATCTTGGCACGCTTCCCCGGGTCCCCCTCGTAACATTACGGTCGCGCCAAAGGTCTGGCTATGGCTGAAGAGCAGCAGAAGTTGCTGCGTTATGTGCAGCAGTTGGAATCACGTTTGGCAGCAGTGGAGCAGTCTTCCTCTGACAAGACTGCTCTGACGACAGTCGCCACCCAGGCGGCTACCCAGGCTGTGCTATTGGGCGGAAGGTCTCCTCGCCTTGCGCTTCCAGAGCGCTTTAGCGGGGACAGCTCCGAGTGCCGTGGGTTTATAAACCAAGTTACCACCTACTTAGAGCTGTCCGCGACTCTTTACGCTACCGAGAAGGTGAAGGTAGCCTTCGTCCAGTCCCTGCTCACAGGGAGAGCGCTGAAGTGGTCCACGCCGTTGTGGGAGCGCGGAGATCGGGTGGTGAATAACTTAGCATCTTATCTTGGGGCCATGAGAATGGTGTTCCTCGGGCCTCAAGTCACCCACGACTCCGCGCTGCGCCTCCTACGACTTCGGCAAGGGTCCGCTTCAGTCGGGGACTTTGCCGTACACTTTAGGACACTTGCCGCAGAGCTGGACTGGCCCGATAAGGTCCTTGTCCCTGTGTTCTGGGAGGGCCTGGCAGGGTTCGTCAAAGACGCACTGGCCACGCGTGAGGTGCCTGCTACTTTAGAGTCCTTGATTGTGGTTGCCTCTCGCATAGACATCCGCCAGGCGGAGCGGAGGCTCGAGGTCTCTTCAGCACCCACGTCCTCACGGCCTAAAAAGCGTCTGGCTCCCGTATTCCACCAGACAGGTCTCCCAGCCAGCTCTGTAGGCGACTCCGTGGAGTCAATGGAGGTGTCCAAAGTGGTCTCCTCTACCCCTGTTTCTCGGTCTGGTGTCATCTGCTTTTCCTGTGGGCAGAGGGGACACATAGCTACCCGATGTCCCAAACCGTCGGGAAAAGACAGCGTCTAGTTTCCATCAGAGGGGGGTTACTAGACGCTGCTTCTCCCTCTAGGTTGACTATCAGCGCCCAGTTGCAGTTTGGCACTACTCTCTTCTCTGCTCTGGCCTGCCTGGACTCAGGCGCTGATGGCAATTTCATTTCGACCTCCCTGGCAACCCGATACTCAGTTCCCCTGGTTCTCTTACCCAAGCCACTCAGGGTTCGGGTAGTCAACGGGTCCCTACTAGTCGATCCCATCACCCAGATCACCATCCCTCTCAGGATGGAAGTACCACCAGGACACCATGAGCAGGTGTCCTTCCTGGTGCTTCCAAGGTGGACGGATGAGATCCTACTGGGCCTCCCCTGGTTGAGACAGCATGCTCCTATACTCAACTGGGCAACAGGGGAGATCTCATCATGGGCAGGATCCTGTAGGGAGCACCTCGTGACTACCGAACCACCCGCTACCATTAGGTCGGTTGGGTCCTCAGGGAATACAGGGGAGCCAGGTTTACCGACACCTTATGAGGCCTACAGGGACGTCTTCTCCAAGAGGGCCGCAGATACCCTTCCTCCCCACCGGCCATACGATTGCCGAATAGACCTGAAGCCAGGCTCCGAGCCCCCTAGGGGCAGAGTGTATCCCCTCTCTGCTCCAGAGACGGAGGCTATGTCCAAATATATTCAGGACAGCCTGGCAAAAGGGTTCATTCGCAAGTCTATTTCACCGGCCGGTGCGGGGTTCTTCTTCGTGCAAAAGAAGGAAGGGGATCTACGCCCCTGTATCGATTACAGGGGATTAAATGCAATCACGATCAAAAACAAATACCCTTTGCCCCTCATTACGGAGTTATTTGATCGATTCCGCGGGGCAAAGATCTTCACGAAGCTGGATCTACGCGGGGCGTAAAATCTAGTGCGAGTCCGAGAGGGCGATGAGTGGAAGACCGCCTTCAACACCAGGGACGGTCACTACGAGTATCTCGTAATGCCCTTCGGACTCTGCAATGCCCCCGCCGTATTTCAAGACTTTGTGAATGATGTTTTCCGGGATTTGTATCTTTCCGTGGTTGCATACCTGGATGATATCCTTATCTTCTCCCCCGATCTTGCCACCCATCGGAGGGATGTCATCCGAGTACTTAAGAGGCTCCGCACTCATTCATTATATGCTAAGCTAGAAAAGTGCGTTTTTGAACGTGAATCCTTGCCGTTCCTGGGGTATATCGTGTCCAGTCAGGGGTTAGCAATGGATCCGGGGAAGTTGGAGACAGTGATGAAATGGCCTGAGCCCCGCTCGCTGAAAGCGATCCAGCGATTCTTGGGGTTTATCAATTATTATCGCCAGTTCATTCCCAACTTCTTGACGGTGGCAGCACCCATCATTGCCCTTACCCGCAAGGGCGCTAATCCCAAAGCATGGACACGGGAAACGGTAGAGGCATTTCACACTCTCAAAACTTACTTCTCCAGAGCTCCCATCCTTCATCGTCCAGACATCTCCAAACCCTTTCTACTAGAGGTAGACGCCTCTTCGGTCGGTGCTGGTGCAGTCCTGTACCAGAAAGACGAACGAGGAAGGAAGCATCCTTGTTTCTTTTTCTCCAAGACCTTTTCTCCGGCCGAGAGGAACTACTCCATAGGGGATAGGGAGTTACTGGCGATGAAACTAGCATTCCAGGAATGGCGGCATCTCCTGGAGGGTGCGAAGCATCCATTTGAAGTATTTTCCGACCATAAAAATCTCACATACCTCCAGACAGCACAACGCCTAAACCCAAGGCAGGCCCGTTGGTCCTTGTTCTTCTCCCGGTTCCGCTTTATTATCCGCCACCTGGCCGGTGAGAAGAACGTACGGGCCGATGCCTTGTCACGTTGTATGGTTGTGTTGGAGGAGGACGAGGAGGAGCCTCGTCTTATACTACCCCCGGACAGCTTGAGGATGGTCACTCCCACTTCTTTGGACCAGGTGCCACCTGGCAAGACCCTCGTTCCCCCTGAACTACGGAATGAGGTGTTATCGTGGGCCCATGCCTCCAAGGTCGGGGGTCACTTTGGGGTCAAAAGGACCAGAGACCTTGTGACTAGGCACTATTGGTGGCCGAGACTACCCCAGGACATACAGGAGTATGTGGGAGCCTGTATGTCGTGTGCACGGAATAAGCCGTCCCGGCAGAGACCGGCAGGTCTTCTTCACCCACTGCCAGTGCCGGATCGTCCCTGGGAAGTGGTGGGAATGGACTTCCTGGGAGATCTGCCCAAGTCAGCAGGTCACAAGGTCGTATGGGTCATCACGGATCACTTCTCTAAAATGGTCCACTTGGTGCCTCTCCCACGACTCCCGACGTCACGTGCTCTCGCCACCTTATTCATTAGGCATGTATTTAGGCTGCATGGCATGCCTGACAAGGTGGTGAGCGACCGGGGTCCCCAGTTCGCGTCTCGCTTCTGGAGAGAGCTCTGTAAGCTCCTGCAGATAGAGCTGAACATCTCCTCCGCATACCATCCCGAAACCAATGGACTGGTAGAGAGGACCAATCAGACCTTGGTAACTTACCTCCGCCATTTTATCTCCGCGCACAACGACAACTGGGCTAACCTCCTTCCTTGGGCCGAATTTGCCATTAATAATTCGGTCCATGAATCCTCCGGTCAGACTCCGTTCCTGCTCAATAACGGACAACATCCCAGAATCCCGGTTCCGATGCCCATTACGTCACCCGATCCTAGAGTGGAGGATTGGGCGACCGAGGCCCGGGAGATCTGAGATAACACCCAAGAGGCCCTTAAGAGGGCTAAAGACCGGATGGTGACAACGGCTGATGAGCGCCGCCGCCCTGCACCATCCTTCGCCCCTGGTGACCTAGTGTGGCTGTCCTCTAAGAATGTTAACCTACAGGTACAGGCAGCCAAGTTCGCCCCTAGGTACCTGGGTCCGTTTAAAGTGCTAGAGCAGGTGAACCCGGTGGCATACCGACTCCAGCTCCCTCCACGCTGGGCTATAGCCAACACCTTTCACGTGTCCCTCCTGAAACCCGTACGACTTAATAAGTTCTCGGGGTCCCTGACGCCTCAAACTGACTCCCCGCCCGACGACTCTGAGGTGGCGAAGCTTGTGGAGACAAAAGTTATACGGGGCAGGAGGTACTACCTCGTGGAGTGGGTCGGCCGTGGTCCGGAGCATAGATCCTGGGAATTGGAGGATCATATCCACGCCCCGGGTTTGATAGCGGCCTTCGAGCACGGGCAGGGGGGGGGCCTAGACGGGGGGGTAATGTTACACCTCGTGGCTCTCCTGTGGCAAGGAATGAGACAGTCTCCTTGCCTGCCACGAGCGCTCCTGCTCCGCAGCGCCGAAGGTCTGCCAGACTGCGCAGAGTGCAGGAGAAACCTCCTCAGAGAGGCAGCACAAGGGTGACACCTAGTGGTACTCCTGTTGCAAGAAATGAGGCGGTCTCCCATTCCTTGCCTGCCTCAGCTCCTCCTGCTCAGCAGCCTTGAAGGTCTGTGAGGTTGCGCAATGTGCAGAGATTTGCTGCTCAGGGAAGCAGTGAGACTCCCGTTATCTCTACACATTGTGAGACCGAGGATCCCGCCTCTATTTCCCAGAGGCAGGAGGGTGAGCATGTGCTATGCTTGGTGGATCCTGATTCGCCCACTGACGTCACACGGCTTGATGACAAGGCTGGTGACGTGGTGAATCCTGACTGGCCAGGCTGGGATGTCGTGGATCCTGATTGGGTCAAGTCCGTCATCTCCGCCTCGCGCCCGCCCTTGGCTGGAGCTACACCTCCTTAAAAGCTCCTCCTGCCATCATGGCGGCGCGCGACCGTCCTTCTATGTTTGGATGTCTGGCAGCGTGCTGCCACGCCACTGCTCAGGCATTATCTTCTTCTGTGGGCTTGGCCCTTGCTGCTTAGGCAGCACCTGGTTTGCAGGCCGTGTCCCTGCCTTGCTGCTCCGGCAGTAGCTCCTTCTACAGGCCGTGTTCCTGTCCCAGGTGAGCTCCTCGAGTCTCCACTGGACTCACCTGGTTATTGAAAGCACACGTGCGTGGGCACCTCTGTGCTACCCTCGTGCCATATTCTCGTGACTTCCACTGGCACACGTGCGTGGGCACCTCTGTGCTTCCCCGTGCAACAGGTACACCGAGCCGTGTGATGCCTGCCATACAACCCACACGGGTTAGGGCAGACCGGTGTACATAGATCGTCTGTGACATTCCAGACGATCGCTAGCAGCAACCCGCTCACTCTTCACCCACCATAGCAGCGGTCCCTTACACCGCACAGTGGACCTTGACCGGCGGAAGCTGTCCATTCCCCATCTTGGCACGCTTCCCCGGGTCCCCCTCGTAACATGACACTATCAAGTATTTATACAGTGCCTACAAGTAGTCTTCAACCCCCTGCAGATTTAGCAGGTTTGATAAGATGCAAATAAGTTAGAGCCTGCAAACTTCAAACAAGAGCAGGATTTATTAACAGATGCATAAATCTTACAAACCAACAAGTTATGTTGCTCAGTTAAATTTTAATACATTTTCAACATAAAAGTGTGGGTCAATTATTATTCAACCCCTAGGTTTAATATTTTGTGGAATAACCCTTGTTTGCAATTACAGCTAAAAATCGTCTTTTATAAGACCTGATCAGGCCGGCACAGGTCTCTGGAGTTAGGGGTGCTTCACACACAGCGAGCTCACTGCCGAGATCGCTGCTGAGTCACGCTTTTTGTGACGCAGCAGTGACCTCATTAGCGATCTCGCTGTGTGTGACAATGAGCAGCGATCTGGCCCCTGCTGCGAGATCGCTGCTCGTTACACACAGCCCTGGTTCGTTTTCTTCAAAGGCGCTCTCCCACTGTGACACACAGATCGCTGTGTGTGACAGCGAGAGAGCGACAAATGAAGCGAGCAGGGAGCAGGAGCCGGCGTCTGGCAGCTGAGGTAAGCTTGTAACCAAGATAAACATCGGGTAACCAAGGTGGTTACCCGATATTTACCTTAGTTACCAGCCTCTGCAGCTCTCACGCTGCCTGTGCTGCCGGCTCCGGCTCTCTGCACATGTAGCTGCTGTACACATCAGGTTAATTAACCCGATGTGTACAGCAGCTAGGAGAGCAAGGAGCCAGCGCTAAGCAGTGTGCGCGGCTCCCTGCTCTCTGCACATGTAGCTGCATTACACATCGGGTTAATTAACCCGATGTGTACTGTAGCTAGGAGAGCAAGGAGCCAGCGCTCAGTGTGCGCGGCTCCCTGCTCCCTGCACACACAGCTAAGCGGTGTGCGCTGGTAACTAATGTAAACATCGGGTAACCATACCCGATGTTTACCTTAGTTACCAGTCTCCGCAGCTTCCAGACGGCGGCTCCGTGCAAGCGCAGCGTCGCTTGCACGTCGCTGCTGGCTGGGGGCTGTTCACTGGTCGCTGGTGAGATCTGCCTGTTTGACAGCTCACCAGCGACCATGTAGCGATGCAGCAGCGATCCTGACCAGGTCAGATCGCTGGTTGGATCGCTGCTGCATCGCTAAGTGTGAAGGTACCCTTATCTTGGCCCACTCCTCCATGCAGATCTTCTCCAAAGTTATCTAGGTTCTTTGGGTGTCTCATGTGGACTTTAATCTTGAGCTCCTTCCACAAGTTTTCAATTGGGTTAAGGTCAGGAGACTGACTAGGCCACTGCAACACCTTGATTTTTTCCCTCTTGAACCAGGTCTTGGTTTTCTTGGCTGTGTGCTTTGGGTCATTGTCTTGTTGGAAGATGAAATGACGACCCATCTTAAGATCCTTGATGGAGGAGCGGAGGTTATTGGCCAAAATCTCCAGGTAGGCCGTGCTATCCATCTTCCCATGGATGCGGACCAGATGGCCAGGCCTCTTGGCTAAGAAACAGCCCCACAGCATGATGCTGCCACCACCATGCTTGACTGAAGGGATGGTATTCTTGGGGTCGTATGCAGTGCCATCCAGTCTCCAAACGTCACGTGTGTGGTTGGCACCAAAGATCTCGATCTTGGTCTCATCAGACCAGTGAACCTTGAACTAGTCTGTCTCAGAGTCCTCCAAGTGATCATGAGCAAACTGTAGACGAGCCTTGGCATGACGCTTTGAAAGTAAAAGGTACCTTACGGGCTCGTCTGGAACGGAGACCATTGCGGTGGAGTACATTACTTATGGTATTGACTGAAACCAATGTCCCCACTGCCATGAGATCTTCCCGGAGCTCCTTCCTTGTTGTCCTTGGGTTAGCCTTGACTCTTTGGACAAGCCTGGCCTCGGCACGGGTGGAAACTTTCAAAGGCTGTCCAGGCCGTGGAAGGCTAACAGTAGTTCCATAAGCCTTCCACTTCCGGATGATGCTCCCAACAGTGGAGACAGGTAGGCCCAACTCCTTGGAAAGGGTTTTGTACCCCTTGCCAGCCTTGTGACCCTCCACGATCTTGTCTCTGATGGCCTTGGAATTCTCCTTTGTCTTTCCCATGTTGACCAAGTATGAGTGCTGTTCACAAGTTTGGGGAGGGTCTTAATTAGTCAGAAAAGGCTGGAAAAAGAGATAATTAATCCAAACATGTGAAGCTCATTGTTCTTTGTGCCTGAAATACTTCTTAATACTTTAGGGGAACCAAACAGAATTCTGGTGGTTTGAGGGGTTGAATAATAAATGACCCTCTGAATAAACTTTTCACAATTTAAAAAAAAAAATAAAAAAAGAAATAACATTCTTTTTTGCTGCAGTGCATTTCACACTTCCAGGCTG
This sequence comes from Anomaloglossus baeobatrachus, assembly GCF_048569485.1. NCBI lineage: Eukaryota > Metazoa > Chordata > Amphibia > Anura > Aromobatidae > Anomaloglossus > Anomaloglossus baeobatrachus. The sequence goes on along the minus strand of NC_134353.1, from coordinate 382,509,180 downwards.
ATCTCCAGTCCAAATGTCACAATGCCAAGTTAATTACGAGCTAAATCTGCAGGGGGTTGAATACTACTTGTAGGCACTGTATCTGCCTGGCTGAGTTTGGCATCAAACTAACTTTGTGTGCGTGCATGCTCCCAGGCCTGTGCTCAGGACTTACAGACTTGAGTCTAGTCCATGTAACACTGCAGAGTTGCATCCACCTGGTTGACAACTGCGTGAGCAGGGGATGGCGAGCCTCCAACCAGTGTGTGTTACAACTGCTGGATTGCTGGAGGGCCTTTACTAGAAACTGCTCCCTTGAACTGGAATGGAACAGTATCCTCTGGCATCTGGAGCAGTCTTTGTCGTCCTCAGATACACGGCTGCATGAAACGTGCTGGATGGAGATGCAACACGTCCTCCCTCTTTCGTCTCTCACATTCCTCTACCAAGATGGCTGCAGTCACCCCTTTCCTCTGATGCACTTCATCCTGGTTGTTTGCACTGCCCCCAACCCGGGCTCCATCTGATGCTGTCAAAGTACAGTCAAAACCAGCAGAATAGAGTCCATTTAACATGGCAAATGTTTCTGCCAACAAATAAGCTGTTTCTACATCTCATCACTGAACTGAGTCTATCTATCAAAATCTATCTATCTATCTATCTATCTATCTATCTATCTATCTATCTATCTATCCTGTACACAAGTTCCAACAAGAGTCTATAGAGGAGTAACAGGGGAAAGAGTAGCCCCTGTTGGCCAGTGTTTAAAACTGTGGGCAACAGTGTTCTCAATGCCATATACATTGTTATTGACCAGCAGCTGTAAATAGAATGGTAGAATCATGCAAACAGTTAATGGTGGGTGCCAATCACCTGCATATTCCCCATCACTTCACAAGGCTACTAAGCTAATCTCATTGCTGAAAGAAGTCACTTCTGCAGTCCTGATTTAGCCGCTCAGATCAGGGTGGTGGTGACTTCTCCAGGACTGAGAACAGCGCGATAGCCTGATAGTAGTACAATGTCAGGCTTCTGACCTCCACTCTCTACATTCTCTACCTTCGGTCAGCATTTGCCGCATCTCTGCACCTCCTGTCATTGATTGTCCTGAGCACTGCGAGGGATGACAGGGGAAAATTCTAGCTAAAATCATAGCTGTCGGCTATAGCAAAATGGCATCTGGCATCTCCCACTGCTGGGAACTGGAAAGCCCCGGGCACATGCCCAGTAAACAGCTGGAGGCTGTCATAGTGTAGGAGATGCAGCCGGACACCAACTGCCGTTTCCTATGTACAGTGGCTGTGATACTTGAGGTCTTTAAGTGTTATGGTCAGAGAGAATAATGCACAAATTTAATATAGTCTGTGTGTCCATTCACAAGATGGGCGGACAAAAAATTGGAGGTGTGTTTGAGTTTGATCCGATTCGTGGACCAAAGGGACAGATGTCAAAGACTATCTTTGTGAAGTAATGGACATCACACAGATGCTATCCATAATGCATCTGTGTGCCGTCTGTTATAACTCATGGATTTGTGAAACTGCTCATAGGCATGGGTCATCAATCTCTCAAAGTCAGTGTTAGCTAACATTAGGCCTGATTTAAGTGTACGAGTTTTGTGCGATCCGTGTTTTTTACGGATAGCACTTGTACTTGTGATAGACTATGCTTTCCATTCACATCTCTGTGATTCTTTGTGGATTTTGCATTCCACACTAAATAGCGAAGACAGGTGCTATTTTGATCTGTGGGTCAGATTAAAATTTGCAATTTAAGTCTATGAGTAGATGAAAAAATTAAACCATACACAGCTGATATCGTAGCGTGGTCTGATTTTCATGGACTGTTAAAATGGAGAAGGTGGAGACACTTTTTTCCCTCCACGTACGAGAAAAACTGGTGACACTCACATCACATTTGGTCTGTTTTTCTTATACATGGAAAAATCGGACTTCTGAATGAGGCCTTAATCCTTAATCCACTGTTCCAAGCCTAATCCATACTTTCTAATTCTCTGATACAGGTTGTTCTTAGTGTCACCTGTCCATACAATGCTTTTCCAGAAGTGATCTTCCTCTTCTTTTTTTTTTTTTGTAAGGTCTAATCTGGTCTTTTTATTTTTAATACTGATTAATGGTTTGCACCGTGAAGGCACCTCTGTATTTGCTCTCATGAAATTTTCTCTTTATGGTAGACTTAGATACTGAAACACTTACATCCTGGAGAGTGTTCTTAACTTGGGTGGAAGTTGTAAGGGCGTTTTCTTCACAATGAAAAGGATTCTGCAATCCTTGGACAGCAAGGCCTTTTAGAGTGCCAAATCTCCGCTTTTTCTCTGATGGATTTCTTCTTTTTTCAGCCTAATGATGGTATGTCTCACTTCCTCTGAGAGAGCTCCTTTCACCACATGTTGTGGGTTTAAAGCAACAGCTTCCAGATGCAAGTGCCACACCTGGAATTAGCTCCAAACCTTTTATCTAATTAATTTATGATGAATATTAACTAGGTAATAGCCCATGCAGACAATTGAACACATTTTGAGATAATTGTCCAAATACTTTGGTCCCTTGAAACAGAGACAGTTACATATTAAAGAGCTTTACTTCCTTAACCCTTACTCGAATTAGGATGTGAATACCCTCAAATTAGTGCTGAGAATCTTCACTTTAACCTTGTCACCCATCAGCTTGTTTTCACACCTTGTGACAAAGTTACATTTTTTCAACTCTGACCAGTGAGTCTTAGACTGTTTTTTTTCATGTGACATATTGTACTTCATGTTAGTGGTAAATTAAGGAAAGTATTTTTTGCGTTTGTCAAAATATTGTAAATTTGGCAAAAATTTAGAAAATCTCACAATTTTTAACTTTGAATTTCTATACCCTTAAGCCACAGAGTTATGTCATACAGAATAGTTAATAAATAACATTTCCCACATGTCTACTTTACAGCACATTTTTTGAAACACCATTTTTTGTTAGGAAGTTAGACGGAATAAAAGTTTATCAGCGCAATTTCTCATTTTTCCCACAAATTTACAAATAATTTTTTTAAGGGCCAGAAAATATCCAAAAGTGACACCATTCTAAATATTTCACCCCTAAAATGGCTCATAACCACATCATTCAAGACGTTTATTAACCCTTTAGGTACTTCACAGTAACTAAAGAAATTTGGAAGGAAAAAATGAACATTTTACTTTTTCCCACAAAAATAGTTCAAAATTTTGCATTTTCACGAGGGTAGCAAGAGAAAATGCACCATACAATTTATTGTGTAATTTTTCCTAAGTACACTGATACCACATGTGTGGTAGAAATCTACTGTTTGGGAGCATGGCAGGGCTCAGAAGGGAAGGAGCGCTATTGGAACTTTAAAGCGCAAAATTGTTTGGAATAGATAGACACCGTCACATTTGGAGAGCCTCTGATGTGCCTAAACAGTGGAAACCCTCACAATTGACCACATTTTGAAAACTAGACCCCTCAAGGAATTTATCTAGATGTTTGGTGAGCAGTGCACCTCGAACCCCCAGGTTCTTCACATAATTTTATAATGTTGAGCCAAGAACATAAAACAAATACATTTTACCTCAAAAATGTTACTTTAATCTCAATTTTTTTCAGTTTCACAAGAGTAACAGGAGAAAATGCACCATACAATTTGTTGTGCAATAGCTCCTGTGTATGCTGATATCCCATGTGTGGTGGAAAACGACTTTTTAAGTGCACGGCAGGGCTTGGAAGGGAAGGAGTGCTTTTTACTCTTTGAACACAAAATTGTCTGGAACATTGCGTTTAGAGATCCCCTGATGTGGCTAAACAGTAGCAATCTCCCACAAGTGATCCCATTTTGGAAATTACAGCCCTCAAGGAAATTATCTAGATGTTTGGTCAGCACCTTGAACCTTTAGGTGCTTCACAAAAATTTATAACATTGAGCTGTGAAAATAAAAAAATAATTTTTTAACCACAAAAATATTGCTTTAGCCCAAAATTTTTCATTTTCACAAGAGTAACAGGAGAAAATGGACAATACGATTTGTGCAATTTCTCCTAAGTTCGCCAATACCCCATATGTGGTTGAAAAATACTTTTGAGGCACACTGCAAAGCTCAGAAGGGAAGGAGCGCCATATTAGCTTGCAGATTTTGCTGGAATGATGTGGGTGTGCCATGTCATATTGGCAGAACCCCTGAGGAGCCAGAATAGCAGCATTCCCCCATAAGTAACCCCATTTTATAAACTTCACCCCTCATTGAATTCATCTAGGAGAGCATATTGATAGGAAGGGAGTCTCACAAAATTTTAAATTTTATAGTATTGAGCGGTGAAGAAAAAATAATTTGTTTTTTAACAATAAAATGTTCCTTTATCCCCAGATTTCCAATTTTCACAAAGGGAATAGGTAAAAAGGCCTCATAATGTGTGATACAATTTTTTCCGAATGTGTCAATCAATACCCCATATATGACTGTATAGTATCGTTTGGCAACACGACAGGGCTCGGAAAGGAAGGAGTGCCATTTCACTTTTGAGCACACAGTTTCCTATAATAGTATGCAGACTCCATTTGCAGAGCCCCTAAGAGACAGAATAGCAGAAACACCCTCAACTGACCACATTTTGGAAATTACACCCTTCTGAGAGTTCATTTACAAGTGTAGTGATAATTTAATCTTTGGAAAACACCCATGAAGTCAAATTCAGTGAATGCTGCAGAATTAAAAATTGCAAATATAACCTGGTAATGTTCAGTACATTGTAGTGCCTCTACATTGTGCCAAGCTTGTACTTCTGGAGACACACACCCTGTAAAGTAAGCAGACTCTATTCACTACAAAGCCAAAACAAGTACCGTATTTTTCGGACTATAAGACGCACCTGACCATAAGACGCACCCTGGTTTTAGAGGAGGAAAATAGGAAAATAAAATTTTAACCAAAAAATATGGTCATGACACACTGTTATGGGGCGAGGATCTGCTGCTGACACTGTTATGGGGTAATGTCCCCAAATTCTCTACTAAGGTACCCCATTCTGGTAAGGATCCTCCTGCCTTGTATATGATCCTACTCATATACCCCCCATCCATCCTGCTCATAATATACCCCCCATCCATCCTGCTCATAATATACCCCCCATCCATCCTGCTCATGATATACCCCCATCCATCCTGCTCTTGATATACCCCCATCCATCCTGCTCATGATATACCCCCATCCATCCTGCTCATGATATACCCCCATCCATCCTGCTCATGATATAACCCCATCCATCCTGCTCATGATATACCCCCATCCATCCTGCTCATGAAATGCCCCCATCCATCCTGCTCATGATATACCCCCATCCATCCTACTCATGTTATACCCCCATCCATCCTGCTCATGTTATACCCCCATCCATCCTGCTCATGATATACCCCCATCCATCCTGCTCATGTTATACCCCCATCCATCCTGCTCATGTTATACCCCCATCCATCCTGCTCATGTTATTCCCCCATCCATCCTGCTCATGTTATACCCCCATCCATCCTGCTCATGTTATACCCCCATCCATCCTGCTCATGTTATTTCCCCATCCATCCTGCTCATGTTATTCCCCCATCCATCCTGCTCATGTTATTCCCCCATCCATCCTGCTCATGTTATTCCCCCATCCATCCTGCTCATGTTATTCCCCCATCCATCCTGCTCATGTTATTCCCCCATCCATCCTGCTCATGTTATTCCCCCATCCATCCTGCTCATGTTATTCCCCCATCCATCCTGCTCATGAAATGCCCCCATCCATCCTGCTCATGAAATGCCCCCATCCATCCTGCTCATGTTATTCCCCCATCCATCCTGCTCATGTTATTCCCCCATCCATCCTGCTCATGTTATACCCCCATCCTGGTATATGGCCTGTGGCACAAAAAAAAACAAAACGTTTATACTCACCTTTCCTCACTCCCTGAAGCACCGATCTCTGTCTCAGCTGCAGCGCCGCTGTGTGGAGCCGTCACCGCATGTGGAGCCGTCACCGTCTGCAGCATCGCGAATCGATGTCTTCCTGTCTGTGCCGGTCAGCTGAGCTGGTGGACACTAGCGGCGCGCACAGCGATGACGTCATCGCTGTGCGCGCCGCTAGTGACCAGATCAGCTGACCGGCACAGACAGGAAGACATCGCGCAATGCTGCAGGGGGAAGGCTCCACACGCGGTGACGGGTGAGTACACTGATTCACTGCTCCCCGCGCTGATAATGATGCACGGGGGGCAGTGAATACAGCCGCACATGATCACTCCAGGCTGTAGTTGCCAGGGGTGATCACGGCCGGCTGTTAATTATGCGCGCACCCCCCTGCCCATCACCCCGCCCACCTGTCAGCGCCGTGTTCGCTGAGAGATGATGGGCGGGAGGATGGGCGTGCATATGTAATGAGCGGTCCCACGTGGTCACGACAGGCGCTGCTGCAGCCTGCTCGTGCCCCCGATGACCTGCTCCACCGCAGCACCCACATTCCCGGCCGCAGCCCTATAGTCAGACCATAAGACGCACCCCCCACTTTCTCCCAACATTTGGGGGGAAAAAAGTGCGTCTTATGGTCCGAAAAAAAACAGTTAACATCTACCTGTGATTTAGACACATTATGGTGCTGAGAAGAGACTGTGGCATTTAGATTTGGCAGCGCAGACTTTGCTGGATTTCTTTTTTGGGGGGACATAGCACTTTTCCAGAGTCTTTGTGCTACCAGTAATGTGGAAGCCCCCTATATTTCCATTAACAGATGATAGACATAAGTGGGAACTTGATTTTTGTGTGTGTTGAGTTGAATGATATTTGGTGGCAATTTGGGTACTGTACATTTTGGATCAGTTCACATTTATCCTGTGCTCTATGCTGAGCATTTAGATTAGAGTTTCCATCTACATCTCCAAAATGCATGATTCAGGTGAAACTCTCAATGGATCCATTCACTATATTGATGCAGCAGAGTTACGCTGGACTTCGTTTGGCCTCTGCTCAGTGGTGTATGTCTTTTCAAAGGTGAACAAACTGTTGTTGACCGCACTTTTGTATACGTCTAAATAGACAGGTAAAAAGATGGACACTGCCGGTCCACAGGACAGATAGATAAAGTATAGTTAAATAGACTCCTTCTGCCTCATTACAGTGAATTTTGTCTGAATCACGTTTTTCAGAGATATATTCATAATCTGCAGTGTAAGTGCCCAGCGTAGAGAGCATGATTAATGTGAGTCACGCTATTTCTGTGATCTTTGGGAGGCAGAATAAACAAATCAAAACCTTTTGAAGAATTGGCTTCATTACTATTTTTAACGCTTATCACCTTGTGGTATACGCGATAAGGTGCCTTTATTCCTCAGGTGAGTATGATTACAGCGATACCAGATTTATATAGTTTTTTTTAGGTTTGACTACTATCACAACGCTTTTTTACAAAACAAAGGTTTTTTTGCATAACTGTATTTTGAAGTATATAGACATTTAATTTTTCTGCCAACAGAGTCATTGAGGGCTTGTTTTTTGCAGGATAAGTTGGAGCTTTTATTGGTACCATTTTGGGCCCTTGTAATTTTTGATTGCTTTGTATTCCGCTTTTTGTGAGACAAAATGAAAAAGAAACAGCATTTGTGGAACTGTTTGTTTTTTTACCAATTCATATAATTTTTTTCTGTTTTGTCACTTTTACACCACAAAAACAATTTTTTATAAAAAAAATAGTTTTTGCATTGCTGTATTCTGAGAGCTAGAGCTTGTTTATTTTGTTGCTGATGTAGCTGTTTGATGGCTTGATTTTTTGCGTAACAAGATGATGTTTTCAGTGATACCATTTTATATACATGTGCCTTTTTGATCGCCAATTATTTTACTTTTTTGTCAGCTGTATTATGCAAAGACATAGTTTTTGCTATTTTTTTTATTTTTGTTAATGTGTTTACAGAAGAGGTTTACTAGTTTTACATTTTTAATTGATTGGGTTGTTCTGGATGTGGCGATACACTTTTTTTATTACATAAATATACATAATAATTGGAATAATGTTCTCTATTTTCTTGGTTTTTAAAAAAATATTATCCACAATTTTTTTTTTAAACTTTTTTTTACTTAGTTCTCATATGGGAGACTGACCTTAATTGCTCTGTTTCCCAGCCCTCTAAATACTGCGATTGAAATTAATCACAGCACTTAAGGGGTTAAACAGTCAGGGACAGCGCAAGGACTGTCCCAGGCTCCTTTACCTGCAAGATTGCGAGAACCAGTACGTCTAAGGTCATGAAAGGCCCATATTGATTAAATAACTGTCTTAAATATGTTTTAGTAAACATCTAAAATGCCAAAATATATGTCACTGTCCAAATATTTCGGGGTGTAACTGTACATACTGTCAGGATTCCCCCTGTATTCCCTTCGGTCACATTTCTGAATTTATGCAATTTGCACGCTTGCGGTCATGTACTGACTAATCTTCTGCACGTCTCCAAATTTTCTTCAATTGAGTAGTCTTCAGTAGTTTACACACTACTCGGCACATGACCGCGTGAATGCAAACTGCACTGCATAAAGGCGTACATGTAACTGCCCACGCTTACTGGGATTATAGAGTAATTGTAACAGTATGCGGATTGGAAACTATCATGATTCGGAAGTCAAATATTTTTCTTTCGAAATTGGAGAACCTCTTTAACTGTGCTTCTGCTTTACAAGTCCAATTTGACAATGTATATACAACGTATATTGCCGCCTGCTGCAGCATTTTGCTTTCAGTTTGTGTAACTACTTAGCATTTCTTGTAAAGTCCTTTTTGGCAATGTCTGAGTACTTAGGGTTGAAAAGATTGTAAAAACTTAATTATAGTGCTGTACAAAATGTATGGTAAAAGAAACAGTGACAATGACAATGGATGGACTAATGTAAAAGGAAAAACAAACAGCAGCTAAGAATACTGGAGATGCTAACAGCAGAAGCAGGAGCAGCAATCACTGATGGCACCAGCCGAGCAAGTGTAACATGGGGCCAGGAATGCAACACGCAATAAGGATGACTTCTAAGGGTTTTTTTCAGGTGTGAACAGGGAAATGAGGAATCATAGAGTAGGACTTATAGCAAGAAGAAATACAAAGCAAAAAAAATTAAACAGTTGGCATGTGTGGCGCCCTGGACTAGCCAGGTCGTCACAGGGGAGCGAAGTGAAGCCAGCACACACAGGCAGGACCTGTGGACCCCGACCAGGCTTGGAGTCGCCATTAGAGGTCAAATCCGTCAGTGACCGGAACCCCAGGGGTTTCCTAACAGCCAAGACCCGATTGAAGGCAACCGTCCGACCAGCAAAAGGAAATACAGCTACCGCCACAGCTAGAGTTCCAAGGGCCAGAGCCTGCGGGCAAAAGGGCTCCTCCGGCACATACACACGCTGGGGAGTGGGTTACCGGTGGGAATCCACCGGGACCGAACATACACAAAGGTGCAGGTAAAGGCAGCCACCACTAACCGTGCAGGAGAAGCCACAGCAGCCCGCTGCGGGACCCGTCCATCCAGCCGTTTGGTTTACCAGAGACTTTGCGTACCTTTGTGGCTGACTGAGTACTACCGTGCCATCCGGCACTGCGCTGCGCAGTCCAGGCGACCCTGCACCCATCCAACCCTGCCTCCCCATCATCTCACTGGGCCCCGGGACCACCAACCCCTACCCACGGAGGGGGAAAACAACATCCCAGCTGCTCCCTGCCATCGCTCCAGGGATCGCCATCACCAGCAGCGGTGGTGCCCAACCTCACCACAACCCGTGGGTGGCGTCACGGACCAAACCCCCAAACTAAACTACCCCCTTTCACTCACGGGCGAGGAGCGCCGCTCGAGTCCCCGGATCCGGCCCACCTCTCGAGCCACCGAGCAGCCATCGCAGCAGCGCCAGACCCGAGCGTTAGCGAGCGCAGTGCAGTGGCGTCCTTCCCCGCCCGCGACAACTTGGCGTCACGAACAGGATCTTACCGTTCTGCCGGCTGGTAGAAGTGCGCCTTGTGCCCCACCGGCGGTGTCCGGCCGAAAAATTTCAGAATCCGCCATCTTGGACGCGAAGATTTTCCCGCTCGAGCATCTTCTCGAGCAGTGGAGGCGCGAAAGCAGAAGCCCCGCCCCTGAAGAGGAGGTGCCAAGAAAAGACCAAGGGGGGTGGAAACAAGATGTCTGCGCCCGACGGAGCCGCTGGAGGAGCGGCGGTTGCAGCCTCAGCGGTACCTGTGGATGGGAATGGGCCAGCCCGTGCTCCGGCCACACAAGCAGGGGAGGCCACGGCACCCGCCATTGCTCAGGTGATGCCGTTCTTCTTGCCCTATGTGCCCGGAGCTACCTGACTGCCGCAGTACGACGGGAAGCCTGACGCTTTACAGGTCTTCCGGAAGAAGCTTAACCCGGTCCTAGAACTGTATCCCCTGACCGATAAGCAACGTGCAGCGGTAGTGCTGGGGCAGCTAACTGGCGCGGCTGAGCAGGAGACGGAGACCTGGACTGAGGGGGACCGGTCCTCCGTGGGCCGTGGCCACTATCTTTGAAAAGCTACAGATTGCCTTCGAGACCCGCACCGAAGCCGAGCTGCGGATGCAGTTTTATCAATGTCGAGAGCGGCCTGCAGATAGTATTAGAGACTATGCCTTGCGCCTGCAAACTTCCATCCGTACACTGAAGCGGGTGGACACCATTAATGATGCGGACAGCAACAAAATGTTAGTTGAGCAGTTCGTGCAGGGGATGGGATCCCCGGAGGACCGCAAGCAGCTCCGGCTGTGGGCCCTAGAACACCCTAATGTGGACTTTGCCGTGCTGAAAGAACAGGCCATCAAAGCTCTGCAGCCCCCAGCATCCGACGTCCCTGAAGCGGCCCCATGGTCATGGACGGCTCCCATCGTGGTAGCCCCTTCTCTCTCAGCTCCCTCGGCGCCTGAAGCCCCTGGCGGAATGATGGAGGAGCTGGCTGCCCAGGTCCGTCACATGGATGGAGACCTCGCCAAGATCCTCGCCGCACTCCAGCCTCCGACGAGACCCAAGACCCCGGGGAGGATGCAGCTCACAGACAGCCTGGAGGACGTCCCCTGGATGCAGCGGAGAAGGGCCAATGACTCACGGTATGGACCTCCAATTTGTTACAGGTGCAGCAAGCCCGACCACTACTCCCGACGGTGTCCGTTAAACGAGCAACCCCTGGGGCCAAGGGCCAATCCTCAGGAGTAGAACAAAGTGGCCCCCCAGACTGGCGGGACCGGTACATCGGAGCCCGGCCCATCATCCCTCTGGCAGTGGACGGCATCCCGCTGATGGCACTCCTGGACACTGGATCCCAGGTAACCACGATACCCTACACACTGTACCAGTGGTATTGGGGGAATGATGAACTTGCCCCTCCAGATGGTAGCGTGACACTGGTCGCAGCCGACGGACTCCCCTTGACCCAAGTGGGGTACAAACAAGTGGCCATGACCGTAGGTCGGGCTGAACTGCAGCACCAGGGAATGATTGTGATAATGAATGAACCCAGCGACCATAACCCGAAGGTAGTGCTAGGGACTAATGTGATGGAGCACTGCATGAGTGAGATGTTGACCCTACTGCAGCAGCTGGCCGCCACAGCAGCGGGAGGCCGACAGAGGGCTGTGCAGCGTGAGATCCGGGCCTTGATGTATCGGCAGCAAGTGAACTCAACAGGAGGGGAGATTGGGGGAGTGAGAGTGATGGATGCGGCCCCTTTGATTGTGCCTCCCAGGAGTGAGATGATGATTTGGTGCAGGGCAGAGGTAGGTCCCCAGGGACGGGATTACCCAGCCATGGTAGAGCCCATGCCCTCCGAACACTGGCCCACAGTAATGGCCGCCCTAGGGGTGGTAGACGTCAAGAAAGGGAGAGTGCCTGTAAGAGTGTTTAACTGCGGGGAGGAGGAGGTTAGGCTTCCCCGATACACCATCCAGGAAGCCATTCCCCCGACCACACCGCCTCCTGCCAGTCACCACCCATCCCCGGAACGGTTAGATGAGTGGTGTCAAGAGTTACATGTAGGCACTGATGATACCCCCACACATCACAAAGAAGGGGTATACAGGGTGGTACAGGAGTACGAGCAGGTTTTCAGCAAACATTCACTAGATTTTGGGTGGATTAAAGGGGTCCAACACCACATCCCCACCGGCGAGCATCCCCCCCATTAAAGAGAGATACAGACCTATCCCCCCTGCACACTACCAATGCGCCAAAGACATGTTGAGGAACATGAAAGAGGTGGGGGTTATTCGGGATAGCTGCAGTCCCTGGGCCGCCCCGCTGGTGCTGGTAAAGAAGAAGGATGGCACCATGAGGATTTGTGTGGATTACCGGAAGGTTAATCAGATAATACATAAAGACGCCTATCCTCTGCCCTGTATTGAAGAGTCCCTGGCCGCGCTGAGAACCGCTAACTACTTCTCTACCCTGGACCTCACCAGTGGGTACTGGCAGGTGGCCGTGGCGCCCAAAGACCGTGAGAAGACCGCCTTCGCTACACCCATGGAACTTTGTGAGTTCAACAGCATGCCGTTCGGGCTGTGCAATGCCCCTGGAACCTTCCAACGGCTGATGGAATGCTGTCTGGGACATCTGAACTTTGAGACCGTCTTGCTGTACCTGGGCGATGTAATTGTATACTCACAGATGTATGAAACCCACCTGGAGCACCTGGCGGAGGTGTTCGCGTCCCTTGACAAGTACGGGATGAAATTGAAGCCCTCCAAGTGCCATCTATTGAAGCCCAGGGTGCAGTACCTCGGACATGTGGTGGGCGCGGAAGGCATCGCCCCAGACCCTGAAAAGATCACTGCCATTCAGGACTGGCCGAGGCCGACCACGGTGAGAGAGATGAGACAGTTCCTGGGTCTGGTGGGCTACTATCGCCGCTTCATTAAGGGGTACACGAAGATGGCCGCCCCCATGCAAGACCTCCTCGTGGGACAGACCAAGGGGGGCAGGTCCCCTGGAACCCCGTTGGCGTGGGAAGAAAAGCATGAAGAGTCCTTCCATCAGCTGAAGACGGCCTTGACCGGGGAAGAAATCCTGGCGTACCCCGATTACAGTCTCCCGTTCATCCTCTACACTGATGCCAGTAATGTAGGTTTTGGAGCAGTCTTATCCCAGGTCCAGGACGGAAATGAGAAGGTGATCGCCTATGCTAGCTGGAAACTCTGACCTACAGAAAGGAACCCTGAGAACTACAGCTCTTTCAAGCTTGAGCTCTTAGCACTGGTGTGGGCTATCACCGAGCGATTCCACCATTACCTAGCGGCAGCCAAGTTCACTACTTATAGGACAATAACCCGCTAACCCATCTGGATACAGCTAAGCTGGGTGCATTGGAGCAGCGCTGGGTGGCCAGGTTGGCTAACTATGACTTCACCATCAAGTACCGAGCCGGACGAAAAAATGCTAACGCAGACGCACTCTCCCGGATGCCCCAGCTGTTGGGAGAGGGGCCGGACGATGATGACCTCGAAGAAATCGAGTTGCCTGCGTTCCACCGGCCGCCAGCCGATAAGTTGCATGTCCAGCAACAACAAGTGAACTTAGATCCGCTGCCCAGCCAAGGGTGGCAAGAAGCCCAGGACCAAGCACCTGCTGTCCGCTTGGTCAAGACCCTGGTGGAACAAGGCTCTGCCGGAATAGACCCTGCCACCCCCGCCGAGGCCCAATGACTGTGGAGAGAACGAGGCCGGCTGTACCTGCACCAGGGGAAGCTGTATCGGGAATTGATCAACCCGAAGACCCATGAGAAGGTTCGCCAGCTGGTGGTTCCCCAGGCTAATGTGCACACTGTTCTGCAAGCATACCATGATGGTGCCGGGCACTTTGGGTGGAAGAAGCTGGAGATGCTGTTGAGGGAACGGTTCTATTGGAGTGGGATGCGGGAGTCGGTAGAGGCCTAGTGCCGGGAGTGTGGTCCCTGCACGCTGAGGAGAAGGGATGAAGCTAGCCAGAAGGCCCCCCTACGCCCAATAATTACCCATCAACCGCTGGAGCTGGTCGCCCTCGACCACGTGAAGCTCACCCCTAGCCGAAGTGGGTACACCTACGCTCTGACCATTGTAGACCACTATTTGAGATTCATGGTGGTTGTCCCAGTTAAAGATCTGACCGGGTTTACTGCAGCCAGAGCCTTCCAGGCCTACTTTTGTCGGCCGCATGGGTACCCAGAGAGTGTGCTTACCGACCAGGGCCCAGCTTTTGAAGCGGAGGTGTTTCAAGAATTCTGCCAGTTGTATGGCTGCGAGAAAATTCGGACGACGCCCTACCATGCCCAGACAAATGGAATGTGTGAAAAAATGAACCATCTGGTCCTGGGTCTCCTCAAGACATTACCGCTAGAAGAACGGAACCTGTGGCCAGAAAAGCTGCCTGACCTGGTCGATATGTACAATAACATCCCTTCCAGCTCTACCAAATGCACACCGGTGTACCTGATGAGTGCTCGGCCCGGTCGGCTGCCAGTAGACCTAGAAATGGGTTTGGAAGCCCCAGAAGCCCTCCCTTCGACTGCTGGATCGGACACTTGGCGGAGGGCGCAGAACCGACAGGTCCAAGAATACGTAGAAAAGAACTTGTGCCTGAGTCGGGGACAACAAGAACAGTGCTTCAACAGGAAGGCTTCCGCAGGTCCCTTTCAGCCTGGAGATGTAGTGCTGAAGCGAAAGAGAAGAATCCATAAGCTGGATGACCAATGGGAGAGGACCCCGTATGTTATACAACCCACTGAATGGGAGAATGGGAAAGCCTACCAGATCAGCCGCGACCAGGGAAAGACTTCGGCTACGGTTTCCAGGGACCACCTGAAGAGGTGCCCACCACCGTTGAGGGTGGCAGCTGAAGTTCCGGCCCCCAGACCGGCTGGGGAGAAAGAAAAAGAGGTAACCAAACACCATGATGGGCGATTTACCGGCAGCTTGGCCTACGCAGAACGGCGCAGTGATTATTCCAGTGATACTGTTCCCAAAACCCGTGGAGGAAAAAGAGATGGAAGTAGTCGCCAATGAACCAGTGCCCAGGGATGCACCTGTACCCAGCCCCCCTATGTCTCCGCCTGCCCCACACGATAGCCGGGGAGGGGAAAAAGCTGTTTCCTCCACCCCACTGCCTGTCCCCACTAACAGTGGGCCCCGAAGGTCCACACGCCCCAACCTAGGCCGACCCCCGCTTAGGTACAGGGAAACTACCATTTAGGGGTGTTATATGTTGAATGTGTAAATGAGTAAATGAATGAATCAACCAAAGTTTAACCTGATTGGCACCGTGATTGACCCGGCCGTTGCCGGCAAGTAGTCCCCGTAGGGACCCTTTGTACCGTTGGCATGAGGAACTCTTCTTGGACATGCCTGAGAACTTGCAGGGCACCCACGAACTGGTGGGATTGTAAATATGTTGGGGCATGTTTTCCGTTGTCGCCTCCGGAGAGGCAGATTTGGAGGATGGGCCTGGAGGAAAGTGATGGCCCAGGCCTGCCACTACCGCAACCGGTGGCGATCCTCCGGGGGTCAGGGGTCCCCCATGGACGTGGGGTCCCCTGAAGTGACAGTCGGGTGCGAGACACCATACCCGTTCCCGCTCGGGCAGCCTGGATCTGGACTGGGGTCAAGGGGTGCTGCCCATTTTCTTAGGGGCAGCATCAAGGCCAGGTTGCTTGGGTGGGAGAGCGGAAGCTGTCCGTTATTATTAAAAATGTAAATATATGTGTTTTTGTAATGTTCAAGTGACCTGCCTCCTGTAAGGGAAGATTTAAAATGCATATGTTGAAAAGTTTTAAATGTTATTTCTCTTTTACAGTTAAAAAAGAAAAATAAAACCGGTGATGGACGGGCAGCCCGCGGACGGTCTGCATTTAACCAAGGGGGAATGTGGCGCCCTGGACTAGCCAGGTCGTCACAGATACTACAACACACCCCCCCACCCTGAGACAGGCACATCAGCCAGACACAAAATCCTTGTGGCCTCCCTCCAGGGGCTGATGTCCACACCAGGTGGTAGGCCCCACCCACTGAGGAGTTCACAGTCCTGGAGGCGGGAGAAGGAAGTCAGTTCAGAGGAGAGTTCAGTTAGAGAAGCGAGGAGCAAACTGACCGTGTCCGGGTGTGTGGCCTGGGCACCAAGAGCAAGGTTGGCAGACGGTGGTGGCCGTCTGCAGGAGAGGCAGATCAACGCGGAACCGTAGGACTGGGGACGGGCGGTGGCCCGCCGGTACCGAACCGGGGAGCGAAGTGAAGCCAGCACACACAGGCAGGGCCTGCGGACCCCGACCAGGCTTGGAGTCGCCATTAGAGGTCAAATCCGTCAGTGACCGGAACCCCAGGGGTTTCCTAACAGCCAAGACCCGATTGAAGGCAACCGTCCGACCAGCAAAAGGAAATACAGCTACCGCCACAGCTAGAGTTCCAAGGGCCAGAGCCTGTGGGCAAAAGGGCTCCTCCGGCACATACACACGCTGGGGAGCAGGTTACCGGTGGGAATCCACCGGGACCGAACATACACAAAGGTGCAGGGAAAGGCAGCCACCACTAACCGTCCAGGAGAAGCCACAGCAGCCGGCTGCGAGACCCATCCATCCAGCTGTTTGGTTTACCAGAGACTTTGTGTACCTTTGTGGCTGAGTGAGTACTACCGTGCCATCCGGCACCACGCTGCGCAGTCCAGGCGACCCTGCACCCATCCAACCCTGCCTCCCCGTCATCTCACCGGGCCCCGGGACCACCAACCCCTACCCACGGAGGGGGAAAACAACATCCCAGCTGCTTCCTGTCATCGCTCCCGGGATCCCCGTCACCAGCAGCGGTGGTGCCCAACCTCACCACAACCCATGGGTGGCGTCACGGACCAAACCCCCAAACCAAACTACCCCCTTTCACTCACGGGCGAGGAGCGCCGCTCGAGTCTCTGGATCCGGCCCACCTCTCGAGCCACCGAGCAGCCATCGCAGCAGCGCCGGACCCGAGCGTTAGCAAGCACAGCGCAGCGGCGTCCTTCCCTGCCCGCGACACATGTTTCACAGATACACTCGACTGCTGAAATATGTATTAACACTGAGGAATAGAGATGAGCAAACCTGATGTTTGGTGTTTGATGTTCATACCGAACACAGATTTTACAACAAAACTCAGAATTCAGGTTTGGCGTTTGGGTTCTTTACATATGCAAAGCTCTTGAGCGATCATTGCTCTGCTCTGTTACACTCGGTGCTCAGCCCAGTGCGAACCGCTTGCATTGTCTGAATAGCTCGCCCTAAAGGGTGCTTTACACCCTGCGACATTGCTAGCGATTGCTAGCGATGTTGAGCGCGATAGCACCCGCCCCCGTCATATGTGCGACATTTATGATCGCTGCCGAAGCGAACATTATTGCTACGGCAGCGTCACACGCACATACTTTGTCAGCGACGTCGCTGTGACCGCCGAACAATCCCTCCCTCAAGGGGGAGGTGCGTTCGGCGTCACAGCGACGTCACCGCGACGTCACTAAGCGGCAGGCCAATAGAAGCGGAGGGGCGGAGATGAGCGGGATGTAACATCCCGCCCAAATCCTTCCTTTCGAATTGCCGGTGGACGCAGGTAAGGATATGTTCGTCGTTCCTGCGGTGTGACACACAGCGATGTGTGATGCCGCAGGAACGACGAACAACATCGTACTTGTGGCAGCAGCGATATTAAGGAAAGGAGCGACGTGTCAAAGATCACTGTTTTTGAATGATTTTGCGATCATTGATCATCGCTCCTTGGTGTCACACGCTGCGATGTCGCTACCGGCACCGGATGTGCGTCACTAACGACGTGACCCCGACGATATATCGGTAGCGATGTTGCAGCATGTAAAGCACCCTTAAGGGTAACAACAGTGTGATCTGATGTAGTATGCACCAAAGATAAAATACAAAAACTTCTCCCACGCTCCCCGGAAGTGATCTGTTTATGGCTGGCTGCATATGGGCGGAGACCCAAACTGGCCAATTAGTGTCTTACATTGCGGTTCTCATTAAGGGGTACTTTGCACACTACGACATCGCAGGTGCGATGTCGGTGGGGTCAAATTGAAAATGACGCACTTCCGGCATCACATGCGACATCGTAGTGTGTAAAGGCTCGATGATACGATTAATGAGCGCAAAAGCGTCGTAATCGTATCATCGGTGCAGCGTCGGCGTAATCCATGATTACGCTGACGCGACGGTCCGATGTTGTTCCTCGCTCCTGCGGCAGCACACATCGCTGTGTGTGAAGTCGCAGGAGCGAGGAACATCTCCTACCGGCGTCACTGCGGCTTCCATAGGATATGCGGAAGGAAGGAGGTGGGCATATGGGGCGGAGACCCAAACTGGCCAATTAGTGTCTTACATTGCGGTTCTGATTAAGGGGTACTTTGCACACTACGACATCGCAGGTGCGATGTCGGTGGGGTCAAATTGAAAATGACGCACTTCCGGCATCACATGCGACATCGTAGTGTGTAAAGGCTCGATGATACGATTAACGAGCGCAAAAGCGTCGTAATCGTATCATCGGTGCAGCGTCGGCGTAATCCATGATTACGCTGACGCGACGGTCCGATGTTGTTCCTCGCTCCTGCGGCAGCACACATCGCTGTGTGTGAAGTCGCAGGAGCGAGGAACATCTCCTACCGGCGTCACTGCGGCTTCCGTAGGATATGCGGAATGAAGGAGGTGGGCGGGATGTTTACATCCTGCTCATCTCCGCCCCTCCGCTCCTATTGGCCGTCTGCCGTGTGACGTCGCAGTGACGCCGCACGACCCGCCCCCTTAATAAGGAGGCGGGTGGAGGGCCAGAGCGACGGTCGCAGGACAGGTGAGTCCATGTGAAGCTGCCGTAGCGATAATGTTCGCTACGGCAGCTATTACAAGGATATCGCTGCTGCGACGGGGGCGGGTACTATCACGCTCGGCATCGCAGCATCGGCCTGCGATGTCGCAGCGTGTAAAGTACCCCTTAGTCTGGGTCTTAAACCAAACTTTATCTAAAGTCAGGCAGAACAGGCGGTACCGACCTTCCTTGGGTCCCCTTATCTCTACTGAGGAATCTTTTATACAAACAATAACCCAACCTTGGTCCAGTGTTTTAGTAAATGGGCTGGGGAATGGAAGCAGTGCTAAGGGACCTCAAAGGGTTATACAGTTAGGTCCAGAAATATTTGGACAGTGACACAATTTTCGCGAGTTGGGCTCTGCATGCCACCACATTGGATTTGAAATGAAACCTCTACAACAGAATTCAAGTGCAGATTGTAACGTTTAATTTGAAGGTTTGAACAAAAATATCTGATAGAAATTGTAGGAATTGTACACATTTCTTTACAAACACTCCACATTTTAGGAGGTCAAAAGTAATTGGACAAATAAACCAAACCCAAAAAAAAAAATTTTATTTTCAATATTTTGTTGCGAATCCTTTGGAGGCAATCACTGCCTTAAGTCTGGAACCCATGGACATCACCAAACGCTGGGTTTCCTCCTTCTTAATGCTTTGCCAGGCCTTTACAGCCGCAGCCTTCAGGTCTTGCTTGTTTGTGGGTCTTTCCGTCTTAAGTCTGGATTTGAGCAAGTGAAATGCATGCTCAATTGGGTTAAGATCTGGTGATTGACTTGGCCATTGCAGAATGTTCCACTTGTTTGCACTCATGAACTCCTGGGTAGCTTTGGCTGTATGCTTGGGGTCATTGTCCATCTGTACTATGAAGCGCCGTCTGATCAACTTTGCGGCATTTGGCTGAATCTGGGCTGAAAGTATATCCCGGTACACTTCAGAATTCATCCGGCTACTCTTGTCTGCTGTTATGTCATCAATAAACACAAGTGCCATTGAAAGCCATGCATGCCCATGCCATCACGTTGCCTCCACCATGTTTTACAGAGGATGTGGTGTGCCTTGGATCATGTGCCGTTCCCTTTCTTCTCCAAACTTTTTTCTTCCCATCATTCTGGTACAGGTTGATCTTGGTCTCATCTGTCCATAGAATACTTTTCCAGAACTGAGCTGGCTTCATGAGGTGTTTTTCAGCAAATTTAACTCTGGCCTGTCTATTTTTGGAATTGATGAATGGTTTGCATCTAGATGTGAACCCTTTGTATTTACTTTCATGGAGTCTTCTCTTTACTGTTGACTTAGAGACAGATACACCTACTTCACTGAGAGTGTTCTGGACTTCAGTTGATGTTGTGAACGGGTTCTTCTTCACCAAAGAAAGTATGCGGCGATCATCCACCACTGTTGTCATCCGTGGACGCCCAGGCCTTTTTGAGTTCCCAAGCTCACCAGTCAATTCCTTTTTTCTCAGAATGTACCCGACTATTGATTTTGCTACTCCAAGCATGTCTGCTATCTCTCTGATGGATTTTTTCTTTTTTTTCAGCCTCAGGATGTTTTTCTTCACCTCAATTGAGCGTTCCTTAGACCGCATGTTGTCTGGTCACAGCAACAGCTTCCAAATGCAAAACCACACACCTGTAATCAACCCCAGACCTTTTAACTACTTCATTGATTACAGGTTAACGAGGGAGACGCCTTCAGAGTTAATTGCAGCCCTTAGAGTCCCTTGTCCAATTACTTTTGGTCCCTTGAAAAAGAGGAGGCTATGCATTACAGAGCTATGATTTCTAAACCCTTTCTCCGATTTGGATGTGAAAACTCTCATATTGCAGCTGGGAGTGTGCACTTTCAGCCCATATTATATATATAATTGTATTTCTGAACATGTTTTTGTAAACAGCTACAAAAACAAAACTTATGTCACTGTCCAAATATTTCTGGACCTAACTGTATGTATTTTCAAGGAAATTGGAGGCTCTGCAATATTGGGAGTTGAGGTGGAAAAAATTCTGTATGAATCAAGATTTTTGGAAAAAATATTATCAAACCTAACAAATTTGCAGTTAAAATGTATTGTAATCATCTCTTAATGAAACCATTATTTTACCATACAGTGTACTGGAAAAAGGAAAAAAAAAAAATCTCCAAACTAGTGAGTTTGCAAAAAACTGCAATTCTGAAATAGTTTTTCTTATTTCACTTAGTTTAATGTGGGGTAAAAATGCCCTGGAAACGTTTCTCCAGCTCAGTATGATGATTACGTTGATTTCAAACATTGTTGCTTTCTTATTTTAGGAGTGAAAAAAATGTAGAGCTTTGTAAAAAATAATATTGGCTTGTGTTGCTATTTTTTGAGACTTTCACATTTTTTTAATAATTCTGTTGATTGATCTGGTCCTGTGTTTTACATGCCGAGTTGCCTTTTTTATTGATATCAAAATTGGGTACATACACTTTTTTAATATTTTTTTTGCAGAGGGGTGTGGTGATTTGCAATTCTAAAGGGGGCTTTGCACACTGAGATGTCGCTAGCGTTCGCACCCGCCCCCATCGTTTATGCGTCATGGGCAAATCGCTGGCGGATAAAATCGCTAGTACCTGTCACACATACTTACCTTCCTAACGACGTCACTGTGGCCGGCGAACAGCCTCTTTTCTAAGGGGGCAATTCCTGTGGTGTCACAGCGACGTCACACGGCAGGCGTCCAATAGAAGCAGAGGGTTGGAGAGCAGCCACATGAAAGTCACGTCCACCTCGTTGCCGGAGGACGCAGGTACGGTGTTGTTCGTCATTCCTGGGGTGTCACACGTAGCGATGTGTGCTACCTCAGGAACGATGAACAACCTGCGTCCAGAACGAGCAACGATATTTGGGAAATGGACGACGTGTCAACAATCAACGATTTGGTGAGTATTTTGCATTGCTAGCGGTCGCTCGTACGTGTCACACGCAACGATGTCGCTAACGAGGCTGGATGTGCGTCACAAATTCCGTGACCCCCAACAACATCTCATTAGTGATGTCGTTGCGTGTAAAGCGGCCTTTAAGGCTCAGTGAAACCTCATTCAAATTGTAGGCTTTGCATGGTTCCACTGCCGGCTCCTGTCATACAGCTTCTATGTAAGAGAATAGGAACTGTGCTGCAGTAGCCAACAAAGGCAAGTACTGGGCACAATACTTTGAATGGAGCTGCCCTATGCAGCTCTCTATTCAGTGTTTACATCCGGCCGGCACCATGGCATAAAACAACTGATTGGTGGAGGTGCTGAGTGTTGGACCACCTCTGATCTGCTATTGAGCTGTTGAAGATCTATTCTACACATATGCATGGACAATCCATTACATTTTCAATAGAAATAGATGCTAAAGTGCTGCCAAATCATTTTTTTAGTTTTGCTCATCTCTGCAATTTACTATTAAATATTTATGAGTAGAACAACTCCATTTACAAGCTAGTTTGTTCTATAACAAGTAGGTCAGGTATTCTAAGGGTTATCGGTTCCATAACGGTGCACAGCAGCCTGTAGTGTCTTGATGGCATTGCTGTAGAAGTAATCCTCTAATGTAGGTGTGGATAAGTTAAACCTCCAATGTAAAAAAAATGCACAGATAGAATTTAGTATTCAAGGAAAGGAAAAGTTATTCATTGATTTCCTCTCTTTGTGCCCTTCATACCAAAACAGAGCTTGTCCTGATATTACAGCCAAGTGGGATGTTGACTCATGATAACCGCCATTCTTCAGAGCCCCCTCACTGTCTATTTACAACCTAGAGATCCCTTTCCAACAGCGCTAAAAGGTTTCTGGGACTTCATCCATCCCTTCTCCCTCCCCCTGCTATAAGAATGTGTTATATGTACCTTGTGGTTGGCATGCATCCTAAGGATTACAGGAGAATGCAAAAGAGTTGAGAATATATATTGATTTTTGTAGTATTAAACAATATAGTTATTGAGGAAAGAGTAAAACTGAGCTTAAAAGAGTTTTGCAGAAGAATATGCTCAGACACGTCAAAGAGTGTATTGATGAAGAACAACCAAAATTCTGAGCGGGAGATACATCCATGTAACCTTTGTATGACTCTAAATTGATGTGCTAAAAAAAGACCAAATAAGAATACAAAAAACAAACTTTCATTTGGTGCTATGCCTTTGGTAGAAATGAAGAAATAACACTGCAGTATCATCAAATGTGTACAAGCTCAAACAGGGGTCCAACGCAAAAACCACACATGCAGTACAATAATCAGAACAGTCGTCCTGTGTCCTGATAAATGGAATAGCAAGGGCTACTGTGCAATTGTCTTTTTGGGGGTTTGAGATGTTTAATGTATTATAGAACTAATAGACCCCAACTAGGTAAAGAATAAAAAGAGCAACCTCGCCAGGAGCTATAGACTACCACCGTGACCGCTACACAACACTTGGTTAGGTTTCGTCGAACTTCTAATAAAGTCAATGTGACAGGAAATGAAAGCAAAGTAGCTAATTTTTAAACAATAGACTTCCATGAATGATTGAGATCAATAGATACATAGCTTCACGACACAACTCAAATATCTACCTTTATGTTTACATGGTGGGGCATATAATAATAATATTTATTCATTTATATAGCGCTATTAATTCCACAGCGCTTTACACTCATTGGCATTACTGTCGTTGTGCCGCCCCATGCCAGCACCCGGGCCGCTGCTCCGATCTTGATCCGCGGTGGCTCGAGGGGTCTCCGGACCTGGGGGGTCTCGCGGCCACTCGATGAAAGGGAAGGGGGGTATTTACAGTGGGATTAGACGTTTGTGACGCCCCCCACAGTGCGTGGTAAGATAAGGTACTACCGCTGCTGTTAGGGACACCCAGTGGCGGTGGTGAGGCAGCAAGATGTTTAACCCCTCCGTGGGTGGTTTTTTTTTGCCCCGGGAGCCCGGTGATGGTGGTGAAGGCGTGCTGTTGAGGAGGAAAGGGTTTCTGCGTACTCACTTAGTCCAAGAATACTGACACCGACAGCTTGTAAACCAGAATTCTGAGCACCGCTGCAGAAAGGAGGGAGCACGCTTGGATTCGTGCCCTTGGTGTTGCTTGTTAGACTATGAGCTTTTTCGTGGCACCTTCTTCACTCTTTGGACCCTGTAGTGTGGAATTATTGGGGTCCCCCTCACCCGTATGGCTAACGGAGTAAGCTTGCTCTCAGGGTTCACGCTCGGGATTTTCTGGACTGTGTTTGGGAAAGTCCTATCCCATCGGTGCGCTAGTACCCTGATTTTGGAGCGGGTGGGGGATGAATCCTGAATATCCGTCGGGTAAATTACCGGGCTTCGTGAAGCTACTTCCCGGCCTAGGGTCCACGTACCCCGTCATGCCCTGGCCCCTGCCCGGAGATGATTCAAGGCCGCCGGCTGCCCTCCTTGGCAGATCCGTGCCCCTTGACATGATCTCCTGCGGCCGGGGTTCCAGCTCCTACCAGGCCCAGACCAACGTCTGCTACCTAGTATTCTACAAGGAGCCCCGCTCCTGACCTCTTCTCTCCTCTCCTCACACTTCACTTCTCTTTTTCTTTTGACACTTTTCACTTCCCCTTACCAACTCCCCAAGTGGGTGGCCCTATTCCCTTCAGGCCCCCCAATGGTGTGTCTGGTGGGTGTGGTGCAAAGTGTTTCTAGGATTTTGACTGGCTTGGCTCTTAACAACACCAACAGACAGGGATCCGTAACCAAGGAGGATGCGGATACTGTGCAGAAGGGCAGATTGCACAATACCCTGTGACGACCTGATAGGCCAGGGCGTCACATCGCCATTGGGGCTCACAATCTAAGGTCCCTACCTGTATGTACCTGTGGGGGAGGAAACCGGAGAACCCAGAGGAAACCCACATAAACATGGAGAGAACATACCAACTCCTTGCAGATGTTGTCCTTGGTGGGATTTGAAACCAGGACCCCAGCCCTGCAAGACTGCAGTGCTAACCACCTACTGATCCACCATGACACCCAATATACATGGTTTTCATTATAAAAAAAGTTCTAAGAACATTTTCTATTATTGTATCTTAAGAACGCAACTCAAAACTGAAAGGCAATCAACACACATTGCAACTGGATTTCCAAACTGAAATTACAGACAGATCACTTCCCATTTGCAGTGCCCTTCCCACTTCCACAAAGTTGTAAATCCCATCAGTGTTTTAAAGGTAATCTGTCAGTAACTTGTAGGCCAGCAAGGTTGAACCCATTGGTACCTTTATATATTCATTCTGTTGCCCGAATCCTAATATTGTCACATTTTTTGCAAATGAAGTGTTAAGTGCAACAGGAAGCAGAATGCACTTACCAAATCTCTGTGTCCACTATTATTAACATTATTGGTGCCTCCCCCACTCAGCTGATTGCTAGCTGACTTTACCTCTAACATTAGGTACCAGGAAATAGTGTTCCTGCAGAGATCAGTGGTCTCCTTGCTTCTACTCAGTAATTTCGTCTTCTAAGCACATAGGCATCATTGTTTTGCTGCACATGCTTGTAAGTGTAATTGTGCATTGCTCGCTCATCACCACAGTATTGATGAAATACCATCTATATCACAAATAAACATTTACACCTAGGTAACTTATCGGTGACATCTGCTCTGGAGTTCTCGTTCCTTTTGTCTCCATGTAGTACAGACACCATGATGAGATTTCACTAACACAGCCTTTCTCTTTAGATTTGACTCTTCTCCGTCTTCAGCAGAACATTCTGACATTCTGGCAGTAAAATAAAAAGTTTCATTTTTCTGCCCCAGAAATATAAATATCTCTCATGCTGCATCCCTGAAAAAATAATTGCCCCTCACACTGACCATCTCCATAATATTCCCTCACATATTGCCTCACTCCACAATATCCCCCACATACTGGCCACCACTATAATATCCCCCAACACACTGCTCTTTTTCATAATATCACCCCACACACTGCACCTTTCCATAATGTCCCTCCCATATTTCCCCTTTCTTTAATATCTCCGCCATACTACATCTCTACATAAATTTCCCTCACGGTATTCTTTTTACTATGTCCCCTTTCACAATTCCCCCCATTTGCTGCATAATGTCTGAATTTTCTCCGCAATTTCCCCCAATGCCCCATAATCTCCCTTATAAAGTAACAGCAATCTTCCCCAACCACTGACCCCTCATCTAATCCATATCTTATTTTCGGCTCCTCCTGGAGTGCTTACTAGAGCACGCTCTGTCTTCTCCACCTCAGCAGAATCAGTGCTGACGGCAGTGTGATGACATCAGCAGGGTCTCCAGGTTCCCGTGTGCTGTATGTTATGCAGGCCTTGACCCTGGAATTGCTGACTCCGGTCTACCTCCCGTCTCCTTCCCCCATTCCCATTCTTATCTAAAATGACTACGCAGACACCGAATATCTTTGGATAATTCTGGCCATAGCAGCCATTTTATTAACATAAATACATAACCAATAAAATTGCAATATGGTAAGGTCCTTGAAGCTACAACCCTGGTGATCCCCATAAACCGAACCATAAAACCAACTTGCTCCCAGCCGTTACCCACACTGGCTCAGGCGCACCAAACTGTAAGGGTTAATCCTTCATTAACCCCAACACACCTGCAGGGGCCCCGATATCCCCGTCGGGATTCCCCTCCAAATCACCAGGTGACCAGCAATTATGCCAATGAGGGGATCCACACCCGTATGGATTCCCCGAACAATTTTAAACCAACTTCAAGGACCCACCAATAACACGCCAATCAGCCACTACGACCCGATAATTCCCCCCCCCCCCCGTTTCTCATATGATGCACACCCAGACATACCATAAATATCAGGGAGGGCGGGCGGGACTATTCCTTCAGCCAGGGGAGCGGGAAAGTGCCGCTCCTCCCCTTTGCCCATCCAATCCTTTCAAACGGGCTCGCTCCCCCTCCCCCCACCCATGACACCCTGACCTCCCCACCAATCAGGGGTCATGTAGGCCTCCGCAAATGCCCCGGGGGGGGGAGGGGGGGGCAATGCTCCGTCCTCTCTTGACCCTGGAATTGCTGACTCCGGTCTACCTCCCGTCTCCTTCCCCCATTCCCATTCTTATCTAAAATGACTACGCAGACACCGAATATCTTTGGATAATTCTGGCCATAGCAGCCATTTTATTAACATAAATACATAACCAATAAAATTGCAATATGGTAAGGTCCTTGAAGCTACAACCCTGGTGATCCCCATAAACCGAACCATAAAACCAACTTGCTCCCAGCCGTTACCCACACTGGCTCAGGTGCACCAAACTGTAAGGGTTAATCCTTCATTAACCCCAACACACCCGCAGGGGCCCCGATATCCCCGTCGGGATTCCCCTCCAAATCACCAGGTGACCAGCAATTATGCCAATGAGGGGATCCACACCCGTATGGATTCCCCGAACAATTTTAAACCAACTTCAAGGACCCACCAATAACACGCCACAACGAAGGCACCTTGATAACCTTCAAGTGCCTGAGACCCCCCTCAACCTCAGGGCCCGTTCAATACCTCCCTGCAAGCCGAGGGTCCACAAATCGATCCCTACCGCATTTAAGTGTACCCCGTCCGCCAACCAAAATTCCTCCTCCGTCCTTTCCAACTCCACATGCCGGATACAAACACCCCCATTCCGACTAACAAACTTTGAAATCGCCCTATTAACCTTCGCCCGCGCCTTGTTCAGCCTCTCAACAGACCGCGCCTTCCGCCAACTCCTTCTCGCCACCATCTCTGACCAAACTACCGTAATCCCCGGAAAAGACACCCATAGTCGCAACAAGTCGTGCTTGATGTCTTTTATTAGGATTCTGAAAGGCCTTTCCCCTAGATCATTCCCCCCAACGTGTAAGACCAACACGTCAGGAGGCCTGTCCAATCGGGCATATTTATGCACCTCTTGTAACACCCTGCTCCACCCTAACCCCCGAACCCCGAGCCATCGTACTAGAGCCACGTCCCTGGCGAAGCCTAACTGTCTCCCGTTCCTTCTCGCATCCGCTCGCCGGGCTCCCCAATACACGTAAGAATGGCCCAAGATCCAGACCAGCGGGGGGAAGGGAAGGGGTGTTTCTGCAATACAAAAGCACAAGCAAACAACCATTTTAGTGCCTGAGACCCTCAAACGAAACACCCACACCCCGGCCGCCCCCCCCCCCCCATTCACCGTAAGAGTCCCCACTCAGTTTCCGACCATCGCCTGGGGGCGGACGTATAACTTAAAACGCCCCGACTTCCACCTACCAATCTGTTTAACCGTGTCTTCAGACAAACCGCACCTGGATGCTTCTGTTGCCGCCCCT
Organism: Anomaloglossus baeobatrachus; assembly: GCF_048569485.1. Taxonomy (NCBI): domain Eukaryota; kingdom Metazoa; phylum Chordata; class Amphibia; order Anura; family Aromobatidae; genus Anomaloglossus; species Anomaloglossus baeobatrachus. Next base: position 382,480,996 of record NC_134353.1, on the reverse strand, counting down.
ATGCAAAAAGAATGTGATCCGAAAGACTTAGGATCTAACCCCAACGACTTCAAACACGCCCTGAAAACACTCACAAACTGATACCGTGATAAGAAAGACCCGTCGTCATGACATAACAGCGGGCCGTCCCCCTTTTTACGAATCTGTTCAAAATTCTTGAAACACCTCAACGGGCACATATCCGATCCCCTAACCGCTCCCAAACACACTCGCTTCCCTGCCCCCCGTTGATCAGTTTTAGATTTTCTTATCCAAAATTCAATTCCCCTATCCACCGCCAAAATGTCACCACGACTCAAACCCCCGGGGGCCACCTTACTGGGAGATACCAATTCCCCCACCCGCAGGGCTCCAAAAAACGCCAAGGAAAACGCTAACCTAAACAAATGTCCCTCGAACGGAGATGTACAGACCTCCCCCAACACCCCACCCAGCCGTTCCAATAATCCAAATGACACTGGTCGTCTACCATCCAATAGCTTTCGTCCTCTTCGAAAACCCTTCAACGCCTGGACAACCAAAAAACACTTAGTTAAATCTCGTAACCCTCGTAACCGAAAACCAAATGCTAACCCCGCCATGAAACGATTTGCCTTCGCAACCGACCACCCTGCTACTGCCGCTTCCCCCAACTTTTCCAACAATATACCCAACTGATCCTCTTCAGAAAAATCCCCGCCTTGCAACCATTGCTCCCACAGCCCCCATGCTGCCTGATATGCTGTCCACGTGTTACCCGACAAGGACGCCCGAATTAGTGGTCCCGCTGCCCGAAGACCACGTTCCAAAGGTGTGCTGGGCACTCCAACCCGCTGGACTCTGCCTCTGGTGCGCAAACCCGGAACCGATCCCACTGAAAACGAGAGAGGGAATCAGCTATTAGGTTCTGAACACCTGGCACATGAGTCGCCGTAATACATGCGTTAATTTGCAGACAAACCAACACCAATTCCCGTAACACCCGAACGACCGGAGGAGAGGACGCCGAAAACTGATTAATCGCCAGCACCACCCCCATGTTGTCACAGTTAAAACGAATCTTCTTGTTTGCCAACTGGCCTCTCCAAAGATGAAGTGCCACCATTATTGGAAAAATTTCCAACAGCGCCACATTCTTTGTCAGGCCTTCAGCCGTCCAGTTGTCCGGCCACCGACCCACACACCACTGACCCTGGAAGAAAGCACCGAAACCTGAACTGCCCGCCGCATCCGTAAACAACTCCAAGTCAAAATTGTCCACTGCATCCTCCATTATCAGGGAACGACCGTTGTAGTGTTCCAAAAACTGTCCCCAAACTGCTAAGTCCGCTTTGTGGTCTGCTGACAACCGAACGTAATGGTGCGGAGCAAGCACCCCCGCCGTTGCCCTGGCCAGTTGTCGCGAAAAAATCCGGCCCATTGGCATCACCCTACAAGCAAAGTTAAGTTTTCCCAGTAGGGACTGCACTTCCCTTAATTGCAGTTTCTTCACCCGCCGCGCCCTTGCCACCTCGTCCCTCATGGCCGCAACCTTGTCCTCAGGAAGCCGGACTTCCCAGGCCACTGAATCGATTACAATGCCCAGAAAACTTAAACTAGTAGTTGGTCCCACCGTTTTGTCAGGCGCCAGGGGGACCCCAAATCGGTCCGCAACCCACTCCATCGTTGCCAAAATCCCGGCACACTGAGCCGACTCGGCAGGACCTACACACAAAAAATCATCGAGGTAATGTACCAATGCTGACAAGCCTGAAACGTCCCTAACAACCCACTCCAAAAAGCAACTAAACGTTTCGAAAAATGCGCATGAGATTGAGCACCCCATGGGCAAACAGCGATCTACAAAATACGCCCCCTCCCAAAAGCAACCCAACAACCGGACACAATCTGGATGCACTGGCAAAAGCCGAAAAGCTGATTCAATATCCGTCTTAGCCATAAGTGCTCCCTTTCCACATTTTTTTACCCAGCTTGTGGCCTCATCAAATGACGTATAAACCACCGAACACAGTTCAGCCGGTATCCCGTCATTTACCGACCTACCTCTCGGGTAAGACAGATGGTGAATCAGCCGGAATTTTCCCGGCTCCTTTTTTGGCACCACCCCCAACGGCGAGACCACTAGATCAGGAAAAGGAGGGGCCTGGAACGGCCCCGCCATCCTACCCAAAGCCACTTCCTTGCCTAATTTTTCGGCCACAACCCCCGAATGCTGGTAAGCTGACAAAAGGTTTTTCGTCGCCGCCGGCACATTAAAAGTGGGAGCCGGAATTCTGAAACCCTCCCCAAATCCCAACCGCAAAACTTCAGCTTTTTCCCTATCAGGGTACCTATTTAGGTACGGAAGCATCGCGGCTAAGCTCACCGGCGTCAGACCCTTGGGTATGAGTGGTGCCGGGCTTGGATTTGCCTTTCTTAAAGCACTTTGCCGCTCCATGTGAGGTCCCATTACAATGGGTACAGAGGTGCTTAAAACGGCAGGTGGCCCCGAACTTGCATTGCCCCTCATTGAATTGCCAACACACGCCGGGCTTTTGCGAACCCCCCTGACCTTGCTGACTACCGGCACCCTGCGTTCCGGACTGGCCGGCAGACCCGGCCCCGCCCTGAAAGGGCTGGCCATATCTCGACGGCGCCATAACCCGTAACCACAACCCGATGTCCTTTTGGTCCCATCTAATAGAAGGTCGCACGGCCTTCCGCTGACGAAACTGTTCGTCATACCTAAGCCAAGTCTGTCCCCCATACACCCTGTACGCCTCACCAATAGAGTCCATATAGCAAAACAAATGTGAACAGTTCTCCGGCGCCTTCTCGCCTATCACACTCGCCAAAATAGCAAAAGCCTGCAACCAATTAGCGAACGTCTGAGGGATCAAGCGCCATCGCCGCTTCTTCTCCTCTTCTTTCTTGCTCTCATCCTTTTTACCTTTGTCCAAATTAAATTTTGCCAACGGCAGCAGGGAGAAGATCTCTACGTATTCATCCTTCCATATCTTCTCCTTCACCTCTGTCTTAAGATGGGAACCCAAGGGACCCTCAAAACAGACAAAAACCTCGCCCCGCGCCCGATCATCCAAATGAAGCCTGTCCTCCTTATTCTTTTCCGTCTGAACCGACACCGACACCGGGGAAGCAATACCCGCCACCGGCGTTTCACTAATGCCCAAGGGAGGCGGATTAATCCAAGCCCCCACTGGCCCTGAGTGTTCCCGTGCCCCCCCAATCCGCTCCAGCAACGTACGCACACAACCTATAAGCTCTACTACGTCCCCCCCTCCTGACACATCTCCTCCACCCCCCGTGGGTATCCCCTGCCTAAACCCTGGGTGACCTACATCCCCCCTTGTGTTCTGTACCTGACAATACTGGGCAGACAGACAAGACATAGAACCATACTCACCGGGCTGCACGAGGGTAGCGGCCCCGTCAGCCGGACTACCAGACTCCCGATGTCCCTCCGGCTGCTCAGTAGACTCCCGGCTCCGCACCTCCGCATCGCCGCCGTTGGCCCCTGCTGCTGCAGGGCCGGAAGATCCCTCCAGGAGCTGATCCTGTGGCTGATGTCCGCCCCCCCAGCCGGCTGCCACAGGGGGCTGTCTGCGGTCCTCTGGATCCTGCCGACGCAGCTCCCACATCCCACTCCACGGGGCCCCCCCCCGGCATTCGGGGCCTCTGCTGATGAGGGCCCTGCACGCCAGGCCCGGTGCACTTCAGATTCCAGCCGTCGCGAACCGCCCCCTCCGCTAGGGCCCGCCCCCTCATCCGACCTCCACCGCAGACAGGGCTCAGGGCGCTCGGCCGGCACATCACCAGAGCGCCCCGCCGCAGCTCCGACATCCACCGTTGACACAGTAGGAGCAGGCCCCACCCCCAACTCCAGGAGAGGCCTGCTCTCCACCGCTGGACCCGGCCGCACTCTTGAATTCCTCCCAGACCGGGGCCTGCTGGACTTTTTGGCACATGGCGCCCGGCCTGGAGGGTCCCCGGAGGGGCTTCTCATGCGTCGCTGGGCCCGGGGAGTCACCTCAGGTGATAACCGCTCCGGCGGTCTGGATCTCCGGAGGCGCCGCTCACGTGGGGGGGGAGCCCCCACCGCCTCCCGACTCCCTCCGATGAGTCCCTGCACAGACGCCTGCAGCCAGCCTGGAGGATGGACGCCAGCCGCCGCTCGCAGCCGCTCCAGGATATTTTCCACGGACTCCATTGCCGCAGGTAAGGTGGCTGCGACTATTCCTTCAGCCAGGGGAGCGGGAAAGTGCCGCTCCTCCCCTTTGCCCATCCAATCCTTTCAAACGGGCTCGCTCCCCCTCCCCCCACCCATGACACCCTGACCTCCCCACCAATCAGGGGTCATGTAGGCCTCCGCAAATGCCCCGGGGGGGGAGGGGGGGGCAATGCTCCGTCCTCTCTGGATTCCTGTAGTGTTAAAGACCTTTGGTGACATCATCTTTCTGCATTTTTAACCTCGGAACCTGAAATGATAATACAGAACTGGGCAGATTCCGAGTTTGCTTGCCCATAATGCTGGCCCTGTCCATACAACTGAAGCATCAGAGAGCAGGCTACTATAATTTCATCACTTTGCATTGCCACTCAAGTTTCCCCATAATACCCTGCAGTTTTGACATCATATGGATAACACCGTGTATAGTGGTGGTCAGTACCTGGGCCAGGGGTTCCCAGAAGAGCACAGTTTGTATGGCAGAGTTGTTTCCAATCTTCAGAGTCAGTGGGTATAGCTGTCTTTTTTGTAGGATGTAAGCTCTTCTGGTCAGTAGGTTCCTCTGTCTCATCTGTAGAGTGTAAGCTCTTATGATCAGCTGGGCCTTGTCTGTCTCCTGTAGAGTCAAAAAGGGGTTATCCACTACTAAGACAACCCCTTCTGATTCCATATGTTTCACCTAGGTAAAATAATAAAGACTTAACTTGTTTGGTCTGAAGGCGGGGAGACAGAAGTCGATGCTAATTGGATGAGTGGTTTGCCTTATGTCACAATACCAAATGAGCCTAGTCACCGCTGGAAGGTCGTCGGTACAGGTGGGGAGCATAGCCTTTATTATTTTACCTGGGGGAAACATGTGGGATCAAAAGGGGTTGTCCTAGTTGTGGACAACCCCTTTAAGCTCTTATGCTTAGTACTATTCTCGTTCTCCTGTAGAGTTTAAGCTCCTATGATCAGCTGGTCCTCTCTCTCGCCTGTAGAGTGTAAGTTCTTATAATCAGCAGTGTCCTTTCTCTCTCTCGCCTGTACAGTGTGATCTTTTATGGTTTGAAGGGACCTCTCCTTTTGTTATTCATTTTGTAAGCTCTTATGGACATCAGAGTTCTTTCTCTTTTAGAGTGTAAGGTCTTATGGTCAGCAGTGTCCTTTCTCACTCTTTATCCCTCACCTGTATAGTGTAAATTCTCATGGTCATTGGGGTTCTCTGTCTTTTGCCTGTAAAGTGTAACATGTTATGGTCATCTTATGAATCTTCTCTCTCTCTCTCTCCCTATCTCCTGTAGAGTGTAAGCTCTTATGGTTAACTGGGGTACTTTTCTCTCTCTCCTGCAGAGTATAAGCTTATATTATCAACAGGGTCTCCTCTATCTCCTGTAGAGTGTAAGCTCTTATGGTTAGTGGTATCCTTGTTTTCTTTTTCCTGTAGGGAGTAAGTTCATATGATCACCAGGGCCTTCTTTTTATCTCCTGCAGAGTGTAAGCTCTTATGGTCAGCAAGATCCTTTCTCTCCTGTACAGTGTAAGTTCTTTTAATCAGCAGGGTCTTCTCTTACTCTTATGTAGTTTGTAAGTTCTTATGGTCAGCATGTTCCTTTCTGACTCCTGTATAGTTTAAGCTCTTATACTCAGTATTGTTCTTTCTCTCCTGTAGAGTCTAGGCTCCTAAGATCAGCCAGTGCTTTCTATCTCTCCAGTAGAATGTAAGTTCTTATGATCAGTGGTGTCCTTTTTATCTATCTATCTATCTCTCTCTCCTGTACAGTGTAAGCTCTCTTAGTCGGAAGGAACCTGTCTCTTCAAGATTTTAAGGTCTTATAGTCAGCGGGGTCCTTTCTCGTTCTTTATTTCTCACCTGTAAAATCTAAGCTCTCCTGGTCAGTGGGGTCCTCTCTCTCTCTCACCTTTAAAGTGTATCCTCATATGCTCAGCAGAACCCTCTATCTCTCTTTTCTCTTCACTTGTAGAGTGTAAGCTATTATGGTCAGCTAGGTTATCTTTCTATCTCCTGTAGAGTGTAAGATTGTATGATGAGCATGGTGCTCGCTTTGTTTCTCCTGTAGAGTGTAAGTTCATATGATCAGCAGGGTCCTCTCTTTCTTTCCTGTAGAGTGTAAGCTGTTTTACTCAGTGGGGTCCTCTCTCTCTTTCTGTCCTCTCTGAGCTAGGCACTTCATCTAGATAGCTTGCCATGGAAAGGTTGCTGCATTATGAGCACTGTGCTTCTCTGCCCTTTTCTCTTGGGTTTTTACAATGAAATGGCAACAGTGTGAACGTTCTCCTATTGTATGTTTACCAACTTATGCTCTTGCTCATTTTTGGGATATATCTGTATTTTTTCTACTCTGCACAAATGGGGTGTGGTTGTTCCCTGTGAGCTTGGCACTTCATCTGCATAGCTTCCCATGGACAGGTGCTATAAAAGAAGTATTGTGCTTTTCTGCCCTTATTCACATTGATGTCATTGATGCAAAGTAAGATTTTAATATTAAGTATGACCATCTCGACTGGGTACACCTTGTCATGGTGGGACAACTTTTGATATAACAGTGTTAACTAAGTTCCCTGTGTTATTTTCTTATTTACTTTATTATAGGGTATATGCTCAGTTTGTGTTTTTCTCTTGGGTTTTCTCTCTTTCTCCTGTAGAGTGTAAGCTCTTATGGCCAGTGGGTCCACTCTCTCTCTTTCTCCTGCAGAGTGTAAACTTTCATGGTAAATGGGTCCTCTCTCTCTCTCTCTCTCTCTCTCTTTTTCTTACCACCCATTTTCCATTATTAAGTTTTGTGCAAACTTATTAGCCGCAAATCAAATTTTTGGGGGAATGTCGACAAAGTCGTCAAATTCCAATTTTAAAAAATCAGCTCATTTCTACTTTGGACAATATAACAGACGAAGCAAAGAATCAACTACTCCATTCTTGGGATACTGACATGAGAAGTTACGAAAGAGAATAATTGGAAGGATGAGATACTAAAATACTTGACAATTATAGAATTTTTTTCATTTAAAGCAAATCAATATCTTGAACTTGGCAAGCTGATGGTCCCATTCATAAAGACACTAATTGTAGTAAAACATTCCAGTAGCCGGATGCCATGATAGCACTTTGAGCTGAGAGGAGCATTGTTAAATTTGGTTGCAGAAGTTGATTCATCATCTACATAACACGCTTTCATGTATCCTTTATGAAATCAGATATGAGTCAGCCATTGTGGGAGCCACAGAATAGAAGGATAGAAAAAGCAACAATAAACACTTACAACACATAATGCTACAGACTAAAAACTCACATAGGCAATCACTCTCATCCTATTTTTACAAATCTCGTATTAGCACATAATCATCAGCGGGTGTGAAATAACAGAAAAGGCTAAGATTGAGCAGGCCATGTGTCACACGAGATATGACAACAAACCCATTGATCACCAGGGTATCTTCTGACCTTTTGTAACCAGACTGATGTGCTGTTTATGGTGCTGAAATACCCCTCGGGGAAGAAGTGTGGATTCCATAATAGCGTGTGCAGTGCGAGGCTCAAGATCGTTGAGTACTATATTATTTTTTATAGGATATAATAATTTAAAATCATGTCTATATAATAGTAGAAGTAATAAGTTTAATAAGGACTTTCGCAAAATATACTGATATGCTACTTTATTTAAGGACTACTATATAACTGAACTGTTTAAATAACAAACATTAATAAAACAAAATATAGGAGTAGGTCATGAAAACTGTGTAAAAGAAAGACTGTTATGCCTAGTAACCAATCAAAGTGCAGTATTTATTTTACCAAATCTGTTTGAGAAATAAAAACTCAACTCTGATTGGATAGTTTCAGAAAAGAAGCCCATAGTTATACTTTGTTGTTTATCACCCATCTTATCCTCTCACTAATGATTGACAGGTGTTGATATATGTACATTTTTTACCCAGCTGTTGTCAATTTTTGGTAAAAGTGTATGAAAAGGTGGGGAAATGGCTCCTACCACATACAATATACAGATGAAACCAGAAGTTTACATACACTATCTAAAAAGACACATCTGCATGTTTTTCTCACTATCTGACATAAAATCAGAATATACCTTTCCCATTTTAGGTTGATAAGGAAATTATTTATATTTGCCAAATGCCAGAATAATGAGAGAGAATTTTTTAAGGCATTTTTATTACTTTCTGCAAAGTCAAAAGTTTCCATACATTTCATAAGTATTTGGTAAAGCTCGAGCCTCAAGTTTCTGGCTGATGTCTTGAGATGTTGTTTCAGATTTGCCACATAATCTTCTTTCCTCATTATGCCATCTACCGTATTTTCTGGCATATAAGACGACCCACAACTTTTTCAGTTAAAATAAAGAGTTTGGGATCTACCGTATATACTCGAGTATAAGCCGAGGCCCCTATTTTACCACAAAAAACTAGGAACTATTATTGACTCGAGTATAAGCCTAGGGTAGGATAATGCAGCAACTACTGGAAAATTTAAAAAATAAAAATAGATCCCAATTAAATGTAATGTGCCCATCCTTGTTCCCCCTTGTTTTAATGTGCCCATCCTTGTGCCTCTTCCTTGGGCCCTCTAGTAATGTGACCATCGTTTTGTAATGTCCCCTGCAGTAATGTCCCCTGCAGTAATGTGCCCATTTTTTAGTAATGTGCCCATTGTTAAGTAAGTTGTCCTGCAGTAATATCCCCTGCAGTAATGTGCCCATTGTTTAGTAATGTCATCCTACTGGTCCCATTCTTGTCCCCTATTTTGCCGTTATTTACACACAATAGATATTCTCACCTGTTGTCCGTTCCCGCAGTGTCTTCAGTTGCTTCTTGCAGACCGCAGGCACATAGACCTCTCAGTAATTTCATCCGGTGCATGGAGCCACTACTGCAGGATGCCATCATGGCTTTACTGCAGTTGAATGCTTTACGGCGGCGACACAAAGCATTCAACTGTTGTAAAGTGCTGACAGCAACAGTGGCCCGTGCACCGGACGTGGTCATCAAAAGGAGCTTCTTGCAGACCGCAGGCACATAGACCCCTCTATGATCGCATCCAATACACAGGGCCGCCACTACTGTCAGCGCTTTATAGCAGTTGAATTCTCTGCGCAGGCGCCGTAAAGCATTCAACTGCAGTAAAGCCATTATGCCAGCCTGCAGCATCGTTCATCACTAATTATACGACCTATAAGACGACACCCAGCGTTTTAGACAACCCCTGACTTTTGAGAAGATTTTCAAGGGTTAAAAAGTTGTCTTATATGCCAGAAAATACAGTATTTTGTGAAGTGCACCAGTTCCTCAGGCACCAAAACAATCCCACCACATAATGCTCCCACCCCCGTGTTTCACAGTTGAGATGGTGTTCTTAGGCTTCAAAGCTTCTCCCTTTTTCCTCCAATCGTAACGATGGTCATTATGGCCAAACAGTTCAATTTAATTTTGCAGACCACAGGACAGGTTTTAAAAAATTAAGGTCTTTGTTCTTGTGTGTGTATATGCAAACATTAATCTGTCTTTTTTATGTTTCTTTTGGATTAATACCTTTTTACTGGCAGAGTAACTTTCAGCCCATGTTGATACAGTACTCGTTTCACTGTGGATAATGACACAATCTTACCAGCTTTCTCCAGCATCCTCATAAGGTCTTTTGCTTTTGTTCTTGGGTTGATATGCACATGTCTGACCAAAGCACGTTCATCTCTGGTACACAAAAGCTGTCTCTTTCCTGAGCGGTATGTTGGTTGGACATTCCCATCTTGTGTGCACTTGCGTATAATTGGTTTTACAGATGAACATGGCACCTTCAGGTATCTGGAAATTGCAAGCAAGGATGAACCAGACTTGGTCAAGTCCACACTTCTCTTCCTAAGATCTTGGCTGATTTCTTTTGACTTTCCCATGATGCTACACAGAGAAGCAGTGTGTTTCAGGTGTGAAATTAAAATACATCCACAGTTGTGTCTCTAATTAATTCAGATGTTGCCAATAAACCTGTCAGAAGCTTCTAAAGACATGACACCATCATATGGGCTGTCCCATATTGTTTAAAGGCATACTACTTAGCATATATAAACTTTTGACTTTGCAGAAAGTAATAAAAATGTCTTAAAACATTCTCTTTCTAATTATTCTGGCATTTAGCAAATATAAATAATTTTGGCAATTCTTATTGACCTAAAACGGGAAATGTTTATTCTGATTTCATGTCCGATTGTGAGAAAAACATGCAGATATGTCTTTTTAGATAGTGTATGTAAACTTCTGGTTTCAATTGTATATCTGTGGTTAAATCAGGTTCACGGTGTTTAACCTCTTTATATCATAACTGTATCCATATTTATGCTTTTGTTTTTTTCTCTCCTTCTTCCAAGTGCCATCATTTTTTATTAGTCTGTTGAAATACCCATGTGAGGGCTTTTATTTTGTGGGACGAGTTATACTGTTAGGCTAAGGATATACGGGCATTTATCATCCGGATGCGTTATGCTAGTGACCACTGTCTCCTGCTCTGCTGCGAGTGTAAGCAGTGTCATACTGTGATGCGATACTGCGATCGGAGCACAGCTGCGGAGGAGAGGGCGGGCCTAATCTCCCTATCTTCTGCATTATCAGCTGATGCGTATATCGCACTGCACTTCAGAGTAATGTGAGTGCAGTGTGATGTTTTTCTTGCACCCATAACCTTGCATGAGTGCGAGTAAAAACAAATATGATTCCACCTGCAGCATGCTGCAATTGTTTTGTTGGTCCGATTAGGGCTGAGGAAAATAAAATCGCTCATGGGAGCAGCCCCATATTGTAACATTGGTCCGACTGTAATGCGATTTTTTTTTTATCACATTCCACTCATTCCGCTTTACTCGCTGTGCGTGCTTACCCTTAAATGACATAATTCATTTTATTATGGGATCTACTTGAAAGAAAACAAGTGTTCATTACAGTGTTCATTATACTAATCTGTAAGTGTAAAGAATTAAACACAAACACCCAAAAAAAATCTTTTTTTTTAAATAAAATACAAAAAAACCTCTCTTTCACCAATTTATTAACTCCAAACACACAGTTCTGACGTAATCCACACGAGGTCCCACGATGATTCCGGCTTTGCTACATACATACTAAAGTCACAGTACGTGGCCATAGAACATGTCCATACACTGTGGCTTCAGGCACAGAGTGAGCAGTGACGTCATTCAGTTTATCTGCTGTCAAAGCTCGAGATTTCCACAGTACCCCATCTGTGACCACAAGTAAACTGACCTCAGGTGACCTCATAAAACTCAGTCACCTCACCTCAGGTAAACTGAGTTCCCAAACCTGCATCTCCTGGCAGAAAACCGTTGGTTAAATTGCAAACAGATGCAGATTTGGTGCTGAAATTTATACACCATATTCCTGCATCAAATCTGCATCTTCTGGCAAAAGAATGCAACAAAAGACAATGCGGTTTTGAAATGATATTGATTATTTGCCAGGAAATGCAGATTTGGTGCAGGAATATGGTGTATAAATTTCAGCACCAAATCTGCATCTCTTGGCAAAAAAACCACAAAAAAACATTTTTTATGCCATTTCGGTGCGGTTTTCTGCCAGAAGATGCAAATTTGGTTAAAAAATCTGGTGCATTTAGCTTTTCAGACAAAACAATAAACAAAAAACGTCAATTCAGTTATTGTTTTTATATTTTCTTACAGTAAAATTGATAAGACAGATTTATTTCTCTGATTTATACGATTATAGTGATACAAGATTTATTACTTATTTTTGTGCTGCTTTGCTACTTTTAATGAAATAGAGATAGGGTGCACCAAAATACTGCCAGTAACAGTCATGGGTGCCCCCTCATGCAGACAAGAGAATACATATAAAGAAGAAAAGAACTCCGAAAGTATGAAACTTTATTAAATGCAAATCACAACAAACAAGGGTTAAAAACATTTAAAATATCACAAAGAAGCCCCCTATAGCCCCAAAGTAGAACAGAATTGCCAAGTAATGACTACAATAGACAGTACAATTATACAGCATAGACCTCTACAGCAATGAAAGACAAAATACAGCAGCAAAAAACACATAGATACATATATGTCTCACAAGGGAGATTATATGAGCCTCAAATAACCACAATATAATAATGGAACATCACAATAGTTATAAGGCAAATTACCCTCAATAGGGGAACCCAATCCACTACAAAGTAGTATGAAAAAACTATAGTGTGGTGTGGTAGAGGGGCCAGAGTCAGCCCCGGGTGAAAATCCCCAGATTAGGGCATGCAGAGATTGATGTAACCCTTAGGAGGAACAGAAGGCTGCTATGGCTGTAAAGAGATCAGTGACAGGCTGGTGATGAAGGCTAGGTGACCCAATGCATGTTGCCGCACTCGGTGGCTTCGTTTTAGGTAGGGTTTCTCCTTGTGTAGAGTGACACATCAAGTCTGGAATACCAATATGAGGAGACATAAACGCCTAACATCCTCCCTTAGATCCTCCCTTATCGTTGCTCGTTGACACGTCATTCATTTTCAAAATGTCGGTCCTCCTGTACGCCGGTTGTTCATCGTTCCCGAAGCAGCACATATCGCTCCGTGTGACACCCCGGGAATGATGAACAGAGCTTACCTGCATCCTGCCGGCAATGCGGAAGGAAGGAGGTGGGCGGGATGTTACGTCCCGCTCATCTCCGCTCTTCCGCTTCTATTGGGCGGCCGCTGTGTGACGTTGCTGTGATGCCGAACATCCCTCCCCTTTCAGGAAGAGGATGTTCGCCGCCCACAGCAACGTTGCTCAGCAGGTTAGTGTGTGTGATGGGGGCAAATGACTATGTGCGCCACGGGCAACTAATTGCCTGTGACGCACAAACAACGGAGGCGGGTACGATCGCTCGTGCGATCGCATGATAGATCGTCCCGTGTGACGCTGGCATTAGCCTCTCACCTAGCCAAATCAGATCTCGTACTTTGCAATAATGAGGTGAAATACCCCAAAACACCATGTCTGCATATCAAGTTTCTGGTTTGGCTCATATCCCAATACACATTGCAAGGCTCATTAAAGGGTCGACATTGACTTTTAGGATTGCTACTTACAATTAGTTACAATACAGTTAAAGTCCTCTTCCTCTCTGAAGAAATAATTTGCATATCTAATTTCCCAGAGGATCATGAAAGTCGTTTAACTCCTTCACCCTCTGCTGATTTTCTGTTTTTCTGGGTTTTTTTGCTCCCTTTCTTCCGAGAGCTGTAACTTTTTTATTTTTCTGTCAATCTTGCCATATGAGGGCTTGTTTTTTGTGGGATGAGTTGTTCTTTTAATTGAAACCAAAAGTTTTACCTTATAGTGTACTGGAAGATGGCAAAAAAAATTCCAAATGCGTAAAAATTGCAAAAAAGTGCAATTGTATGATTATTTTTGGGATATTTTATTTACCGTGTTCACTATATGATAAAACTGATGTGTCGTATGATGCCTTAGGTCGGTATGAGTTTGTTGACTCCAAACATGTATAGTTTACTTTTATCTAAGGGGGTAAAAAAAAATCAGAAGTTTGTCCAAAAAAAGTAGAGCACTTTTTGCGCCATTTTTCACCACCCGTAGGGTTTTCATTTTTCGGGATCTAAGCCTCAGTGACAGCTTATTTTTGGAATCTTCAGCTGATGTTTTTAATGGTAAAATTTTTTGCACAGATGCTACATTTTAATCGCCTGGTATTGCATTTTGCGCAAAATTTGCGGAGACCAAAAAACGTAATTTGGGCGTTTGGAATTCTTTTGCTGCTACACCATTTACGATCAGATGAATTGATTTTGTATTTTTAAAGATTGGGCATTTCTGAATGTGGCGATACCAAATTTGTGTATATTTTTTATTTTTTTAAGCCTTTAATTTTCAATGAGGCAAATGGGGGGTGATTTGAACTTTTAGGAGTTTTTTTTTATAAACTTTTTTTTACTTTTTTTTTTTAATCTTACTAGTCCTTGTAGGGGACTATAAGGATCAGCAGTGTGATCACTGGTTAATTTCTCTTGATCAGAGCTACACAGCTCAGAACAGGAGAAATGCTCGTCTTCTATAACAGTGGCTGCTCTGCCGAGTGTTACAGGAAGTGATTCATGTGAGCTACAGGAGTCATAACATTTTGACAGTGCGATTTAAGAGGTTAACCAGCTCCACCCATTTCTGTGAGGCACACGTGTCAGCTGTTCAAATTTATCATGTTTTAAACTGCTTCAATAAAGGTGTGATTTTTATTTGCGGATGCCGGATACAAATCGTTTTTTGCCTTACACAAACTTTATACCAGTCCATCTGACACTTGGCATTGTGCTTGGTGATGTGAGGCTTGCTGGTAGATAGCTCTGCCATGAAGCTACTGGTGCTACAGTTTTTGTGGTGATATAAATGCCAGAGAAGATTATTAACTTTTTAATTAACAAGACAGCAGAGTGTTTGACGTGTTTATGCAATAAATGCCTTAGCACTCCATTCCCCCTGCTTTATAACTTTACGAGTTACTGTAGTTCCTGAATGTTATCAGTTTTGAATAGTTATATTCATAGTTGATTATGGACTATTTAAAGAGAACCTGTCACTGGATGTTCATAATACTTACCTAACGGTTTGTGCGGAGCACCCTGGTCGTATGGGCTTCTCCATTCTCCGTGTCCCGCTCCTCCTCTTTCGGCCATCTTTTGCCTCCTTCTGAAGCTAGTGTGTATGACGCCTTCTACGTCATCTACACTAGCCGACGGTGAAGTCCTGCGCAGGCGCACTTTGATCTGTCCTGAGGCTAGTCTCCCAACTGCCAACTGCCACTCTTCATTCACAAGCCTCCGTCTGCCCTAGCCATTACCAGGGCAACAGCGTGTTCTGCATGGGGACATAACTTCCCCAGCAGCACTACCTAGCCTTCCCTATCTAACCTATTTATCCTCTGACTAGCCCCTAATATAGAAGTTAATTCTATTGTCAGCTATTAATGGTCCTGAACTAATTTTACAGTTAGGGCTACCTATGCAAAAACCCTACATAGCAATACTTTACCAACTATTTCACAAACTAACATCTGCCCATAATCTATACTTTATTGCTATAAATACATATTTTCTTCAACATTACATAATAACAATATGGTCAACATCTACGAGGGAAGGAGCTCAACCATCCCCTTACACACCTAAAGGTTCAATATGCTCTACACACCCCTAGATCAATTGATTTGTGGGTCTCATTTCCAAAATGGGGTCATTTGTGGGGGTTTCTGTTGTTTTGGTCCCTGAGGGGTCTTGCAAATCAGACATGGTGTCTACAATTTATTCCAGCCATTCTAAATACCTAATGCCACTTCTTCTCTTTCAAGACATGTGTAAGCAGAACGTTTTTAGCAAACTGTGTGTCCCATTTTCATTTTACCTCTTGCAAAAGTAAAAAACTTGGGGCTAAAGCAACATTTTCATTAAAATGAAACCTTTCAGTATAATGACCTAAAGCTATCAAATTCTGTGAAGTACCTGTGAGTTCAAAATGCTCACTATACTACTGGATAAAATCATTGATGTGTCTAGTTTTCAAAATGGGGTCACCTGTGTGGGTTTCTGCTGTTTATGTACAAAAGGGGCTCTGCAAATGCAACATGGTGCCCGTAATGAATTTTAGCCACATTTGTGGTCCAAAATTCAAATTTTGCTCCTTCCCTTCTGGACCCGGCCGTGTGTCGAAACAGAGGTTTCTGACCACATGTGTGGTATCAGCCCGCTCACAAGAAACTGGGTGACAAATTGTGGGGTCCATTTTCTTGAGCGTTTCCTTGTTAAAGTTAAACATTTGGGGCTAAAGCAACATTTTTGAGTAAAAATTTCATTTTTTTTTCATTCTAGTTTGCATTAATTTTTGTGTAGCACTTGAAGCATTAAAACAGTTCCTGACAGCAGTTTTGAAGTTTTTCAGCTTTTAAAATGGTATCACTTTTGGGGAGCTTTTAATATATACAAGTAGGTTACTTAAAGTCCATTTAAATCTGGATAGGTCCATAAAGAAACAGGTTTTGTAAATTTCTGAAAAAGAGTGAGACATTTCTGTTAAACTTTAACCCTTCTAACATCCTCCCAAAATAAAATGATGTCTGAAAACAATGATGTAGATGTAAAGATAAGAAGACATATGGGAAATGTTATTTTTCAATTATTTTGTACAGCATGGCTTAAGTTATCTGGTTTAGGGATTAAATCTTGAAAGTTTGAAAAAAATGCTAATTTTTCCACATTTTCATCCAAACATTCACTTTTTCTACAAATAAACGTAAAACATATCGATCTAAAGTTACCACAAACATAAAGTACAATGTGTCATGAAAAAACTTTCTCAGAATAACTGGGATTCTTTGCAGCATTCCAGAGTTATTACCACAGAAAGTGACACTGGGCAGATTTCTTAAATTTGACCTGGTCATTAAGGTCAAAATTGGCTCCGTCACCAATTGGTTTATTTAAAAATGATGTTTAATATGCTTATACTTGGACTAGGCTGTGACCACCACATCTTCGGCACCCTGCTCCCCTAGAATGTTAAATATGGCACTGTGACAGGAACCTAGTCCAAATATGTCAGCAGTAAATATTATTTTTACACTTTAACATTTGGGTATGATAAGGGGACCACTGGAAATGTTATTAGGAGGTGATAAAGCACTTCTAGTACATTGTAGGTGTAAATCTCCTTGAAAGGTTCTCTTTTGTTTCGAATTTGGTCTACAATATATACGACTCTGATTTTGCTAATGGATGATATCTTCACATGATGTCTCACAGTGCATAACGAAAGCCATGTACCACAACATATGTCGCGACTTCACAACTCATTTGGTTCCTAGAATCATTAAGAATTAAACTAAAATGAGGAGTGTCTCAGTCATTAGTGGCTTTTCAGCGCTGGAGACCTGGGTTCTAATCTGACCAAGGATAGCATTTGCAAGGAATCTGTATGTTCTCCATGTTTATCCTCCCTCATTCTAAAGACATGTTGATTAGGAATTTAGAGTGTGAACCCCAACAGAGACAGTGATGAAGATGTCTGTAAAGAGCTGTGGAATACAATGGCGGTATACAAATAAGCATAATAAATGGCAGGCTGCAGCTCTTGGGTATTTGTGTCACACACCTGCCATCAATCCAGTTTTGGGCCTGTCCTTCTGTTCTTTATTTCATTGTCATGGTGGTACTGTCATTCAAAAGTTATTTAAACCCTGGCTACACACTCAAAGCCTAAGTTTCTTTCTTACAGGCTGACTATATCCTTCACTACTGATCAACTGTTTACTCTGTCCTTGGCCTCGGTTCAGGTTTGGATCTGTCATCAGGCTTCAGTATCTCTTCAGCTCATCATAAATCTTGATTACATCTCAACACTTCCATTATGTCCTTTTTGGCTGCCCATTTCAGTCTTTTTCATTTCTCTAATGTTTTTTTTTCCAGTTTTGCTGTTTTAGTATCTTATTTGCTGTCTATAACCAAAAACTTTGAAGTTTCTATGGAATAAAGCCCATAAGTCTTTGTGGGGGCTGGAGATGAGCATTAGGGTCTGGTTTGACTCTGTGTCGCAATCTATTTCATTCAAATGCAGTGTACAAATCACAAAGGGATGTAATAAATAAAAAGTGAGAACTAGGTGAATCTACTAGATGTATTATTTTGGTTCCGTGAAAATTTGTTTTATTTGCATAAAATGATTTACAATATTGTATTGTTTCTGTACTTTATGTGATTTTAACCCGTTCACGACCCATGACGGATATATCCGTCATGGATCGTGTGAGGTTAATCCCCGCCCCCTGCCGTGGGCAGGTCGCCGCGATCCGCGCACATATCCGCTGTTTTTAACAGCTGACATGTGTGCCTGCAAGTTACGAGTGGAATCGCTTCTGTGACGCCCTGGGCAAGCCAGGGGTCACAGGTAACAACACCACATGCACCCCACATTCCCTGCAGGTACACACAAGGTCAAAACTAAAATCCTTGTTGCCTTCCTCCAGGGGCTGGTGTCCACACCAGGGGGTGGGCCAGGCGGTTGGCTCCGCCCACTGAGGAGTTCACAGCCCTGGAGGCGGGAGAACCAGGCAGTTGAAGTCTAGCTGAGGGCTAGAGTAGAGTTCAAGTCTAGCTGAGGGCTAGAGTAGAGTTAAGCTGGGGAAGTGAAGGAGTAAAGATAGAGTTTGGAGGAGGAGGTGGAAGGAGTTGAAGTGGAGAGTCCAGCTAGGGAAGTGAAAGTAGAAGGAAGTGAAGTGGTAGAGGAGCTGGAGAGAAAGAGTAAAAAGTGACAGTAGTAAAGCCTGAAGTTGGTCCGGGTGTGTGCCCCGGACTGAGACAGCAAGGTTGGCAGACGGCGGTGACTGTCTGCAGGCGAGACTGATTGGAGGTTGCCGAAAGGACCGTGGACGGGTGGTGACCCGACGGTATCGGAGCGGTATACGAACATTAGTCAGCACCAGGGCAGGGGCCTTTCGGATCCCGGCAAGGCTAGGAGTCGCCGAATTTGCCAAATCCGTCAGTGAAGGGGACGACTGTCTCCCAACAACCAAGTCCCGTTGAAGGCAACAGTCCAACCGTTAAGGGGAGACACCGCCACCGCCAAGGCACCAGTTTCCTAGGGCCAGCGCCTGCGGGCAAGAGTGGAGCTCCTCCGGCTCATATCCAAGCTGGGGAGCGGGTTACCGGTGGGAACCCATCGCTACCAAACAACAACACATAGGTGCAGGGAAGAGACCGTCACCGTGAACTGCAGGGGAAGTCAGCACCGTAACCGTCCGAAGGACCCGACCAACCAGCCGTTTGTTTACCGAGAACTGTGTCGTGTTTACTGGCTGAGTGAGTACCTCCGTGCCGTGCGGCACAGCGCTGCCCCTGCACCCCTGCACCTCCACAGGCCCCATACCCGCCTGTCCACCATCCCAACCCCATCACTGGGCCCCGGGATCACCAACCCCCACCCACGGAGGGGCAACACAACAACTGGCTGCTCCACACCATCACTCCCGGGATCCCCAGCCAGAGCAGCGGTGGTGTACATTCAATCACCACAACCGTGGGTGGCGTCATGGACAATAAACTATCCCAAAACACCAATTCCCCTTTTCACTCACGGGCGAGGAGCGCCGCTCGAGTCCCCGGGATCCGGCCCATCGCTCGAGCCACTGAGCAGCGGCAGGCCGCAGCAGCCACAGCGGCAGCCGGACCCGAGCAGTGGGAGAGCGCGGCGTCCCCTCCTCCGCCCGCGACACTTCCACTTGCAACTTTTAACCCCTTACATGTATATGCGTGCGGCCATTACTTTCACTTACCGCCGCCTTCACCAGAAGTCACGTGCATGATCACGTGACTTTCGGTGGTTGCCATGGTAGCACAGGGTCATGTGATGATGCCTGTAGCTAACATGAGTCACTTTCTCTCAGTGCCGGCATACTTCCGGCATTGAGAGTAAAGCAGCATATCTGCAGTTCTCAGCTCTGTAGCTGAGATCTACAGATAGGGCAGAGCAATCGGATTGATGATCCATATAGCCACCTAGGGGGACTAGTAAAGTTAAAAAAAAAAGTAAAAAAAATAAGTTTTATAAAATAAAAATTAAAAAAAACCCCTAAAAGTTCAAATCACCCCCTTTCACCCCAATGAAAATTAAAGGGTTAAAAAAATAAAAAATATACACATTTGGTATCGCCGCGTTCAGAAATGCCCGATCTATCAAAATGTAAAATTAATTAATCTGATTGGTAAATGGCGTAGCGGCAAAAAAATTCCAAATGCCAAACTTATGTTTTTTGGTCACCGCAAGTTTTGTGCAAAATGCAATAACAGGCGATCAAAACATAGCATCTGCGCAAAAATGATACCATTAAAAATGTCAGCTTGAGACGCAAAAAATAAGTCATCACTAAGCCATAGATCCCAAAAAATGAGCACGCTACAGGTTTTGGAAAATGGCGCAAAACATATGTCACTTTTATTGGACAAGCTTGCGAATTTTTTTTAACCCCTTAGATACAAGTAAACTTATACATGTTTGGTGTCTGCAGACTTGCACCGACCTCAGGCATCACATCAACACATCCATTTTACCATATTGTGAACATGGTGAATAAAATATCCCAAAAACTATTGTGCAATCACACTTTTTTTGCAGTTTTTCCACACTTGGAATTTTTTTTGCTGTTTTCCAATACACTATATGGTTATACTTATGATTTCATTTAAAAGTACACCTCGTCCCGCAAAAAACAAGCCCTCATATGGCAAGATTAATGGAAAAATAAAAACTGTTACGGCACCCGGAAGAAGGGGAGCAAAAAAAAAAAACCCGGAAAAACGGAAAGCGCCAGGGGGCTGAAGGGGTTAAGAAACAAAACCTTTTCTACATATAAACAAGGTGTCATAATTGTATGATAAGAAAAATAGAACAAAGCTCATTGTTCAGGTGATCTCTGTCCACAACAAGGCCTCGATTCATCACTGCCTTTACGACTGTTGTTTGTCTACTTTTGCATGACTTGAGCCTTTTTTTAACCAATTCATTATTCTATTTGCTCTGTTTTTGAAGTATGTTTTACATGTGACCCCTGTAGTTTTTTAATTCTATTTTGTGGGCAGAATTTAATGATTCCAGATGTTTTTAGCTGATTTATCAATTACGACTTTTTAAAAAGTTAGAAATTTGGCTCCGCTCTGCTCCACTCACCATCAGGCATCTTTCACACGTCCGTGAAAAATCATGCACGTTTTTCACGGACATGTCAAAGGTGCATAATGGCCTCCGTGAGCTGTGTTTATGGCAAACTTGTGTTCTCCGTGTGTTATCCGTGATAACACACGGAGAATAGGAACGTTCTGCTCACCTGTCCCTGGCGTCGCTGTCCGTGGTGCTGATCTTTGGTCTCCGATCCTGCCGGCTCCCCGCTGCTGCTTCTGGCCGCAGTGAAGTGAATATGCAATGAGCATAATAAGCGGCGGTCGGAAGCAAGTGACAGCAGCGGCAGAGACAGCAGGCCTGGAGAAGGTGAGTAAAGTTTTTTTTTTTTATCTCGCAGACACGTGTGTTTTCTCTGGCGTGTGTCACATAGAATACCTCCGTGTGGTCCATTTGCGTTCCGTCTGACACCCGTGATGCCGGAGAAAAACGGACATGTCTACGCGTGGAGCACACAGGCACATGTATGCTCCACACGTACACACGGTCCATGGCAGAATACACATGTGAGCCCAGACCCATTGATTTTAATGGGTCTACGTGTGCCCGTGTCTCCGGTATGTGAGGAAACAGACCAAACACGTACTGGAGACACGGACGTGTGAAAGAGGCCCTCGATGTAGTTTTATGCAGTTTTTCCTAAGGGTCTCAATTCTTACAACATTTTGATAGACATGCAACTTTTTTACTCAAAAATGTTTGATGGCAGGAAGGAAGCCCTCTTTTTGACTTTGCACCAATTTAATGATCTGCGCAACAAACATCAGCAAATATCACACAACGAAAAAAGAAAAGTAACGTAACTAAAAAGTACCTGCAAAAGATGAATTGGGGCCCAAGTGTCATGAGTGTGTCCCACTCTGGGAAGACCTTTGGCGAGCATGGGACCAAGAAGGTCACAATGCCTTATTGTTCGCACGTCTACAACTGGTATTTGAATGTATCTACTTTGTTTAGGTGCTGCAGGGGTTAAGAACTCTTTCCTATCTGGTTGTTCATTGTAGCCTTAATCTCAGGTGCAGCTCTTTTGTGAACACTACCCTTCCCTATAAAAAGTCAGATGTCTTACCATCTGATGGGGGTTATCTTGTTCTTACGCTGATCACTTTGGAAGGAGTCAGTCTCTGGAAAAGCTGAGGAGTCATGACTATTGCAGCAATGGTGTTTTGCTGCATTGAAGAAATTTGGAGTGTTTTCCTTTTGGTGTCTTTTCCCTCTGTCTATCTCCCTTACTTTCTGTTATAAATCAGGAGTGTATAAAACTGTGGGCAAATAGCGCAATAGTGTCTTAGATTACGAAACTTGAGAATATAAAATAGGTACACTCACCTATAGGGGTTCTGTCAGTACACAACACCTAAATTCATGTAATCACAAGGTGGAAACAGCTGCAGCCCCAAAGTATTCAGACGAGTAGGAAAAAAATGGAAACCGGGTGTTACGCCACGCTTGTCACTATTCACATTGATAACAGAGGGTGAACGGGAAACGGGTTGTAAATCCGCGCCAAGGACTCAGAGGATTCGAAGGAAATTTATGCTTCTTCTATTGGCACGCACACAT
The DNA here is from genome assembly GCF_048569485.1 of Anomaloglossus baeobatrachus. Taxonomy (NCBI): domain Eukaryota; kingdom Metazoa; phylum Chordata; class Amphibia; order Anura; family Aromobatidae; genus Anomaloglossus; species Anomaloglossus baeobatrachus. Next base: position 382,458,496 of record NC_134353.1, on the reverse strand, counting down.
GTCTACGCGTTTCAGGAGTCACAGCTCCATTCGTCAGGACAGCAGGCAAGGAACATCAAATCGATTTCATGTTCCTTGCCTGCTGTCCTGACGAAGGGAGCTGTGACTCCTGAAACGCGTAGACATGTGTGCATGCCAAAAAAAGAACCATAAATCTCCTTCGAATCTTCTGAGACCTTGGCGCGGATTTACAACCCGTTTCCCATTCACTCTCTGTTATCAGCCAATTTTGGGACTGCTGCTGTGGCGCCCCTGACCTGGTCAGGCACCACTGAGTACTGCACCCATGCTGGGGACAGTACAACACAGGCAATCCAGAAGGCTGACAGGGGTGTGGAACACAGGCGCATAGTGATCAGGTCTCACACATGTACCCATGGGAGGACCCCTGGGGATCCCAGGAGGGGGCAAGCCTTCACCTTCACTGGAATAGTGGAGGGGGTAGAGCCTCCATCTCCTCTCAAGGGGTGTGGTAAGAGAATCTGGTTGCTAGGTGGCGTAGGCAAGAACAGGAGAGGAGGAGCAGTGAGTCAGTTAGAGCAGAACTTCATAGGGCTCAGTGAGGAGCAGACCTGTGGAGCTGATGCTGTCTAACAGCGCCCGCGCAGTGGCTACTGACGGGGGAGAACGGTCAACTAGGAGTGCTACCTGAAAGCCAGCTTCAGCTAGGGAGAAAGCACGGAGTGGGAAGTAAGGAGACTGCTAGAGAGCACCAGGCCCAACCGGGCGGCAGATCCCGAAGCGGGGATAGATTCAACTTTCTTCTGCTAAACCTGCCGGTGTGGGGCTCTTAAAGCCCACACCACAACACTACAAAAGCCGCAGCCACGTAACCGCAAGTTAGGGCCCATAGGTCATAGGAGGCAAGAGGCTGGAGTGGCCTGGTCCGGGGAACAAGCATACGGCGAACGAAGGGGAGAGAGGCTGCAGCATCTTCCCTGGGTGACCCCCATAGGGACTCAAAGTCGGGGTCACCCCAAACCACCAAGGGCTAAGGAAGGCGAGTCAGTAGTCACCCTCATAAAGTCAGCCTGAAGGATACCTGGTTCCTACCTGGTTCATCTCAGCTACGCCCGGGTTTCTCACCCTGCCATCTAATGTGAGTAAAAACCCTGAAAGACATCCTGCCTGTGTGGTCATTCTGCGACTTGTGGTACTACAAACCTACACAGGGCCCTGGGGCTTGCCTCACTCTCAGGAGGCTACTACATCTAACTGCACACACCATCAGCCCCAGGCGACCCTCAACCTGCAGTGGCGGTCCCTACTGGCCGCAATACTGAGAGTGGCGTCACGATCAAAACAAGAAGATTTCCTACCAGTGACGGAGATCCAGCAACGTGGAGTCCCTGAAGGTAATGCACCGACACCGACACTACACCTGCGGGGCTTCACATCTGGCGTCACGAACAGGATAAGGACTAGACCTGTTCAGACAGGTGACCATGTGCCTAGGCGGTCCGCTTGAAAAATTGGAAGCGCCGCCATATTGCCACCATGAAAAGCGCGCTGAAAAACAACAGCAGCCCGCGCTGGAAGAAGTTACCGCCCACGAAGAGGTGTGGCTACCCAGAGATCCCCTGCAGAGTTCTGACCTTGCCAGCTATGAGAGTGGAAGCGTCGAGAAACGGCGGAAAAGAAAGGGAGCCACAAGCCTGCTGCTGGGAGAGGAGCTGCTGAAAGAGGCAGAGCAGAAACTGGACAGCTTGTTACAAGAGGCAGCGAAGAGTCCACTGCTGGGAGATCGTGCAGAAGACGGCGCAGAAGAAATGGCGTCTGACCGCAGGAACCCAGAACCAGGCTCCGCTGCCTGGTGGTATCGGGAGCTGGCCCAGTTCTGTGACCGACTGGAGACCCGGGTCATGGAGCAGATCAGGGAAGAACGCACGGAGCTCCTGGAGATGGCTGCGGCGGTACGGACCTACGAGGGGGGAGCCGCGCGACGCCTGCCAGACCGAGCGGCGACGACGCAGACCCCGATGCTGCTACCGGTGGGTGAGTCCAGAGATGCCCCGGCCAGCGCAAGTGCCCCGACCCCTGCTGCCACGCCCGCGGTCCCAGAAGAGGCGCCCGGTGCGGCGACGCTGGACCAGGCCGCAGCCACGCTTGAAGCGGCCCGCCAAATCCAGGCTGCTGCAGCCATGCCCCGCCTGTCCCGCAGGGCTCCGACCACCACGGCAGTGCTCATCCGTGCTGCAGGTGTGACGCTGACCCAGGCTGCCACCCTGCTGAACCCGGTCCGCCAAGACCCCAACGCAGCAGCGACGCTAGTCCGCGCCGCAAGTGATATGCTGAACCAGGCCGCAGCCCCGCCGGGTGCGGCCCGCCAAGCTCCGATCGATGCAGCGACGTCCAGCCCAGCCTGCACAGAGCCCCCTGCAACAGCGACACTGATCCGGGCCGCCGCCATGCCAGGCGCGGCCCGCCAAGACCAGGCCGCCGCCATGCCAGGCGCGGCCCGCCAAGACCAGGCCGCCGCCATGCCAGGCGCGGCCCGCCAAGACCAGGCCGCCGCCATGCCAGGCGCGGCCCGCCAAGACCAGGCCGCCGCCATGCCAGGCGCGGCCCGCCAAGACCAGGCCGCCGCCATACAGGGCGCGGCCCGCCAAGAAGAGAAGACTACCTTATCATTTTCCCCGGCCTGCAAGGCCAGAGCAGACACCGCTCCCCGGTCCACAGAGGTCCCCGATAGGCAGCCCACGGTGGGTGAAGACCCTGCATATTGGCAGATGAGGGCTGACATGGAGGCCAAATTTCCACAATGGTTGGTGAGCCAGTACATACCCCCTCCGCATACCCCAAAGAGTCTCCTGATAACTCCTGCAGCAGCTACACCAAAGAGTCCCCCGCCTGGGCCGGCTGAAGAGCATCCATCCCCAGCACTGCCACAGCCGGAGTGCCAAGAAGAACTAAGGGGGAGAGGAGGCCAGGAAGCAGAAGGGTTGACTCCGACTCCAGTGCCACCCGCAGCAGATGTGTATTCAGAGCCGGAAATGCTGCCATACTCCCGCTGGGATGAGGAAGACCTGACACCGTCTGCTGACGAAGATCAGCCCCAAGACCTCACCTGGGAGTTTGTGAGCTGCCCTCTACAGAACCCAGCCCGCAAGACACGGCGCCACAGAACACAGTGTGCTCCAGCCCCACAGTCTCCAGAGCAGAAGGAAGTCACCGCCAGAGACCTACAGGAGAAACGGTCCCTGAGAAGGGCCAAAAGCCAGGCTAGAGGACCCCTGTGTTATGGCGTAGTGGAAGACTTTAATCTGAGAAGCGGCTATGGATTTATTGTAGCACCTGGCATCAAAAAGGGAATATTTGTTAACAGGAGAGATGTCAGCGCACACCTGCCTAGAGGACACCCTGGCAGAAATCTGAAAATGGGAGATTCGGTACAGTTTACCATGCACCAAGGTGAAAGGGGATTGTACGCACTTGATGTAGCCTTACGTACCAGCAAACCCTACAGCCATCCCATGCCACAAGAAAGACAAGAAAGACAAGAAAGACAAGAAAGACAAGACAGAGATAAAGAAACAGATACAGAAAAGGAATCAGATGCAGACCAAGAAAGGAAGGACACAGAACCTATAGATGAGGCAACCACAGATGAAGACAGAGACAAAGAGCAAGAAAGTCACAGGTGCCAGTGCCCAACGTGCCCTCGCCCTAGTGAAAAAGAGGAGTAAAGTAAAGTACAGAAAAGAAGTTTTGACCAGTTAAAGTTTTGACAAGTTTTGTTTGCAACGTTTAAGAAATGCGCCCACAAAAACTATTGTGAGAAATAAACTCTAAGGCTATGAACTTGCTATAGCCACAAACTCTCGCAGTGTAAATAGTTACACCAGTGGCACCACCACCAGGGCCAGCCTGTTTAGGGGCTTGGCTCGTCTGCAACCAGGGGGGCCCGTCCGTAGAAAAGGGCCTTGGCTCACCTGCGACCAGAGAGCACGCCTGTTTATGGGGCCTTGGCTCACCACCACAAAGAGGGTACCTGGTCAGCACCAACTGTGGAGGCCGCCTCTGCATCCTGCCAGAAGAGGCTGACGGCGCGGATCCACCAGGCCAGGTATACCCTGAAACCACCAGCCCATGAAAGCCGCCTCTACATCCTGCCAGAAGTGGCTGAAGTCGCGGCCAACGGGAGAGGAAGATTGGAGGAAAGGTCTGGGGAAACGGATGGCCCAGACCTGGTTACCAAAAGGACCGGTGACCTGCCTCCTGAGAGGGTTTTGGGTGGGTTAACGGACTTGTGGGTGGAGGGTGGTGATGTCTGATACCTGGTGCTTTTAAATGTTTTACATGTTTTAATGTTTTATGCATTTTAAAATGTTGTCTTGCAGCCCGAGGACGTGCTGGTGATAACTAAGGGGGAATGTGGCGCCCCTGACCTGGTCAGGCACCACTGAGTACTGCACCCATGCTGGGGACAGTACAACACAGGTAATCCAGAAGGCTGACAGGGGTGTGGAACACAGGCGCATAGTGATCAGGTCTCACACATGTACCCATGAGAGGACCCCTGGGGATCCCAGGAGGGGGCAAGCCTTCACCTTCACTGGAATAGTGGAGGGGGTAGAGCCTCCATCTCCTCTCAAGGGGTGTGGTAGAGAGTCTGGTTGCTAGGTGGCGTAGGCAAGAACAGGAGAGGAGGAGCAGTGAGTCAGTTAGAGCAGAACTCCATAGGGCTCAGTGAGGAGCAGACCTGTGGGGCTGTTGCTGTCTAACAGCGCCTGCGCAGTGGCTACAGACGGGGGAGAACGGTCAACTAGGAGTGCTGCCTGAAAGCCAGCTTCAGCTAGAGAGTGCAACGGAGTGGGAAGTAAGGAGACTGCTAGAGAGCACCAGGCCCAACCGGGCGGCAGATCCCGAAGCGAGGATAGATTCAACTTTCTTCTGCTAAACCTGCCGGTGTGGGGCTCTTAAAGCCCACACCACAACACTACAAAAGCCGCAGCCACGTAACCACAAGTTAGGGCCCATAGGTCATAGGAGGCAAGAGGCTGGAGTGGCCTGGTCCGGGGAACAAGCATACGGCGAACGAAGGGGAGAGAGAGGCTGCAGCATCTTCCCTGGGTGACCCCCATAGGGACTCAAAGTCGGGGTCACCCCAAACCACCAAGGGCTAAGGAAGGCGAGTCAGTAGTCACCCTCATAAAGTCAGCCTGAAGGATACCTGGTTCCCACCTGGTTCATCCCAGCTACGCCCGGGCTACTCACCCTGCCATCAAATGTGAGTAAAGCCCTTGAAAGACATTCCTGCCTGTGTGGTTATTCTGCGACTTGTGGTACTACAAACCTACACAGGGCCCTGGGGCTTGCCTCACTCTCAGGAGGCTACTACATCCGACTGCACACACCATCAGCCCCAGGCGACCCTTAACCTGCAGTGGCGGTCCCCACTGACCGCAATACTGAGAGTGGCGTCACGATCAAACAAGAAGATTTCCTACCAGTGACGGAGATCCAGCAACGTGGAGTCCCTGAAGGTAATGCACCGATACAACACCTGAGGGGCTTCACACTGCCAGAGTTGGTTCTCTACATTCGTGCATAGTGGTTGTGACTGGCACAACCATTATAGGTGAGTCTAATACTTATTCTCACCCTTTCCATCACCTGGGTAAGACCCTATTGTGCTTTCTTTTCCACAGTTTTCTAACTATTCACATTGAATAATCTTGTCATTGCTATATGTCCTGAGGAAGGGGGCTGTGTCCTTACTTAGGTCCTGTACTTAGCTACCTCAATAAAGACATGGATTAATTTTATTCAATGTGAATAGTGACAAGCGCGGCGTGCTACCCGGTTTCCATTTTTTTTCTTACTTTGTGTTGTATAATTTAGGTAGTGAAACAAGTGCGGGTGAGATCAGGGCAAGCACGTGCCTAGGCATGTGATGACGATGAGGGGGAAGGACTTGTATGAGGATGTTAAGGAGCCTAGGGTAAAAACTCAGGTGAGTTGCAGGAGGTGTCCCCTCTCCCCTCTCCCAATCACCAGGGCTTTCCTTCTATACTATCCCTGTTGTCACCCTTGTGGTGCACTGCACGCTAAGCGTCTTTATACTCTGGCGTGACACCAAGAGTACAAACTCTGTCATATGGTGGCCCACATCTGTACTAGTAAGCTGTGCTGTTTTAAAAAGAAAAAAAGTAGCATAACTTTACATTTTGCCAGTATTCGCCCATCATTAAGTTGCCATGCCTTCTTAGCAGAACACTGGGCCCAGTAGAAACCACATCAAGCTTGTCACAAATAAAGTTACTTTAGTACAAAAATGACCATTTAACTAAGGGAAAAATGAGCCACTTCTCATATTAAACTCTTTGATCCTCAAAGAGAGGCACTTAAAAAACCTCACAGCAACAAGGATGAAAAACAAATTTGTAAACACAGCAGGGATTTTGCCTGAATTCTCTTCCTGGCTTTAATTTTCGTGTGCTGCCGAAATTATCCATGCAGTAATTCACCCCATGTATTGCAGAATAGGACATTCTTAACTCTTCACTTGGTAAATTTGGCTTCTTTCTATTAGCATATAGAATGTGAAGCGAAGCTATGTATAGGAAGGACGGTGTACTAAGTAAACTTAGGGCAAAATTGACAATAACAGTTTAAGCTGAGTTTAAGTATGTCAATATACTGACAAATCAGAAGGATGCGCTATTAACTATATGCAGCTTTCAAAACAAGGGTTAAGTTTCTGATTTGGCAGCAAATACCTTTGGCTATATTAAGCGATGTGCTCCAGTTAAGTGTTTCCTAGAAATCAGATGCTCGTATTCATTTTGTTAGGAACAGAGGATGCACACTAATGTCCATTACCATGGTCAACATTATATTGCATTAATATATTATAGTCAACCATGGATACATTTTTAATAGCTTATTGTTAAATTGACTGGTTTACGGATGTGTTACCAATGGCAAATGGCATCTAATGGTACTAGAATAGTAGTGTTTATACTACGTACGTAGCTATGTAGTGATTTTATTGCACCCCCCACACAGTTCTTGCTATCAGACATTTTTGATAATTATCCATCTGTTACCAGGTACACTTTTACGATGGTCTAGTAAAGTATTTTTTTTATTCCATGGCCTTATGATGTTAGTTTTAGGTCAGCAGTGTGGTTTAACTTCGGTCTGTTCCTACAGAGAAATGACAAGCTGGAAAATTCTGAACATCTCTATTTACTTCTTCACTGAAGAAGCCTAATAATGATTCTGAGCAGTTCAAAACATCCCGAACCTAATTACAACCAGAGAAGAGGCGCCATTCAGACACAAATTCCACAGCTTAATTCATATCAGATCCTTTAAAATGTATAATGAGACTAAGGTGGATGGATGAAGAAGATACCACTGACTGGTGGATTAAAAAAGACAAAAACAATACAAAAAATATCAAATTTACTAATGTAAAAAGAAATTGTGTAATACCCATTTGTAGCATGGTAAGGCTAAACTCACACATGCATGTTTTTGGTCTGTGAAACTATCTGAAAGCACTCAATCAATGGTGAATAAACTAGGTTGCTCAGACAAATATTTTTTTTTTCAAATGATCTAGTGTCCACGTGAAAAAAAATCTCAGCATGCACATGTCTGTTCCATATCTTAAGACTTGCCATTTAACTCCTTCAGCCCCCGGGCACTTTCCGTTTTTGCGTTTTTGTTTTTTGCTCCCCTTCTTCTGAGAGGCGTATTATTTTTATTTTTCCATCAATCTTGCCATATGAGGGCTTGTTTTTTGTGGGACGAGTTGTACTTTTAAATGAAACCATAAGTTTTACCATATAGTGTCCTGGAAAACGGCAAAAAAATTCCAAGTGCGGAAAAATTGCAAAAAAAGTGTGATCGTACAATAGATTTTGGGATATTTTATTCACTGTGTTCACTATATGGTAAAACTGAGGTATCTATGTGATGCCTCAGGTTGGTGCGAGTTTGTAGACACCAAACATGTATAGGTTTACTTGTATCTAAGGGGTTAAAAAAATTCACAAGTTTGTCCAATAAAAGTGGCGCACGTTTTGCGCCATTTTCCGAAACACGTAGCGTTCTTATTTTTAAGGATCTATGGCTCAGTGATGGCTTATTTTTTGCGTCTCGAGCTGACGTTTATAATGGTACCATTTTTGCACAGATGCTACGTTTTGATCGCCTGTTATTGCATTTTGCGTAAAACTTGCGGCGACCAAAAAATGTAATTTTGGCGTTTGGAATTTTTTTGCGACTACGCCGTTTACCAATCAGATTAATTGATTTTATATTTTGATAGATCGGGCATTTCTGAACGCGGCGATACCAAATATGTGTATATTTATTTATTTTTTAACCCTTTAATTTTCAATGGGGGGAAAGGAGGGTGATTTGAACTTTTAGGTTTTTTGTTTTTTTTTTATTTTTTAAAACTTTTTTTTTTACTTTTTTTTTTATTTTACTAGTCCCCCTAGGGGGCTATAGCAATCAGCAATCCGATTGCTGATCGCTATCTGCTGATCACAGCTATACCGCTGTAATCAGCAGATTCAGTCACTTTGGTTTTCCCTCTGCACTCGGCCGAGGGAAAATGAAAGTGAAACATCGTAGCAGCAGGCGTCATCACATGACCCTGTGCTACGATGGCAACCACCGATAGTCACGTGATAACACACGTGACTTCCGGTGGGGGCGGCGGTGAGTAACAAACATGGCCGCGCGCATTTAAATCTTGCTGCCAGACTTTGGCAGCAAGATTTAAGGGGTTAATGGCCGCGGGTGGAAGCGATTCCACCCGCGGCTAGCAGGCACACATGTCAGCTGTTGAAAACAGCTGATATGTGTGCTGATCCACGCCGCCTGCCCGCAGCAGGGGGCGGGGCTTAACGGGACACGATCCTGGACGGATAGATCCGTCCAAGGTCGTGAAGGGGTTAAGTCTAGGGTGCACAAACATGTTTTAGCTCATTTGGATAAATCATGTGGCATCTGATTTTTTCAAATATTATGGAAATTCACCCTTCTTGGTTCGTTCCTCTCCAGATGTGTCTCTTCTTCCTATTTTAGTCATGCGCTATCGCATGCTGGGTATTATTATACTGTATGTGTTCACCTTTCACTGCACGTCCTTGCTGGCAATACCTATAAGTGGACTTGTGGCTAGAAGTTTCAGCTTAGGGGTTTACCATTGGATAAACACCGGTTAAGTTCCAGCTGTGAGTCAGCTTGTTTTCCTTTCCAGCACCTATTTCTTTCACCTTATATGTGTCAAGCTGCCACCAGGGGGAGCCGGAGCTCTTCAGCAGAAGACACTACACAGAGCAACAAGAACCAGGAAGTAGATACACAGTGTGTGCTCGTACACTGCCTCACAGCACAGCTGGGGAGCAGAGCTGCGGGGCGTGCGAAGAATGGTCAGGCAGGCTGGGTCAAACACAGTATGGGCAGAAGGAGGACCGGAGGAAAAAGCAGAAGCGGAGTTGAGGTCAGGCCGAGGTCATACCAGAGGAAGCAACCGAGTGGGGAGGTAGGAGAGGGGACAGAGGAATGGAGGAAAGACTAGGGGACGGAACACAGACAGTGCACGGGGCACAGGCACAGACGGATCAGGATAACACTTACAGGACCAGCAATCAGAGGCAAAGCAGCGCTAAGCTTATAGCAAGCGCTGGTTCACTGGAGGTGTCAGTTTTTAAAGCATCCAAGCTCCGGAACTGAGGCTAGGGAGAAGGCTCCGCTCCCTAGCCATGTGGACAGGGAGGCAGAACCGTGACACTATGCACATGTGGCGCCCCTGAGGCTTCAGTCACCAAAGGGTACTGCACCTCACTTTAGGTACAGTATTCATCTTGGGTAAGGAGGGGGTTAATCACAGTTTTTTCCACATTTCACCTTACATACAGCTTAGGTACCTTCTCACTGGGGACTGGACTAGGGTAGACAGGGGGGTGGCCATCACGAGGCATGGGACTTTCCCGGTCACTAGGAGAACCATCTGGTGGGCGGGCACCACTTGGAGTAGAAGTAGGAGCAACCTTGACACAATCTTTAATCAACTCAGGTAACACAACACCACTTTCTTCCTTCTTTCTTCTCGGAGCCTGAGGATTGGAGCAGGAAGCTCAGCCCGGGTTCCTCACTTCTGAAGGGGCATCCCTGTAGAAAGGACACTTTCAAACACCTCTAACTTATCCGGGATCTGCTGGATCCCATGACGGCGGAGACCGACACCTCTGGGCAGCCCACGGACAGTGAGTAAAGACCTGGAACCGCAACTACTGTGTCAGCCCTTCATTGCCGGCGCCGGCGCCCAACGCTTCGGTGCCAACGGGCACTACTACCTCCATTAACCTCCCTGGGGCCTAGCTGAACTATCCTAGCTGCGACACCATCCGCCCCAAAGGACTGCGACCGCAGCAGTGGCTAATCCCTGGCGACACACCGCAGGTGGGATCATGAGACAACTACAACACCCAACATCCTCATCATCCCTTCAGTCATCATCCATCCCCCTTTTGGTGTACACCTAGGGGCCACGAAGCCGGGCATGGCCACCCGTGACATCCCAGACCCGACAACAGCGGCCCAGCGACGAGTATTTAAACCATGCCCATGGGTGCTACACATGTGTTTAGTTTTCTCACTCTGGGTTTTTGGACCTTCTTTTCCCCTTGTAGGCAATGTGTTGTGGCCTCCCCTCTGGTCCTTCAGGAGGTACAAGAAACCCATCGATGGCCTTTTAGGGAGTCAAGTCAGAAATGGTGTTTTTAGTTGTGTTGCTAGGGTCTTTGAATGATTAATTGAACACTGCTCCATGGGATGGTCAAAGCTTGGGCTATTTTTTATGACCTAACCCTGCTTTACTCTTCACCACAACTTTATCCCTCACCTGTCTGGTGTGTTCTTTGGTTTTCATGATGTTGTTTAATCTCTAATGTTCTCAAATAAACCTCATAGGCCTTCCTGGACAAACTGAAGTTGTAATTGTAGATGAAATTACACACAGGTGGAATCAATTTACTAATTAGGTGACTCCTGGTGGCAATTGGTCACTTTAGAGTTTTATTTAAGGTTATCAGACTACAGGGGGCATATCTACATATTCCACGGAAGCTCAGTTTTTAGAACACAACCCTATTTTGTCAGTTTGTTCCTTTAGATCTCCATTAAGCAATAGTGTTGTTGTCATCACGCTGCTTACCTGATGCCTGCTGCTCTGCAGTAAACTGGTGCAGAATTTCAGAGAGATACTTTGTAGGCCAGTAAAATATGGTTCACTTAAGGATATTCTACAAATGATTTTTTCCCTGTAAATAATTTAATGAATGCATTTCTTTCATTTGTTTTTGTTAAATTTAGTCATAATTTCATCCAAATTTTTGTGAGCACTAAATACACAAACAATCATTTAAGATGAGTCTTGGAAAGGACAGAATGCTTGGTTAATTTCTATTTACTTCCAAGAATTCAGATAATTGCTTAAAGTTTTTTCTGTCAAAGTATTTTCAACTTACAATATGCTCCTACTTAGCAGGACCATACTTTTCATATCACATACTGCATATAATATTAAGCAATATGGTGTATATCCTCCAATATTCACTGTATTTATATATTACTGAGACATTAAGTAACTAACTGAATTTTTTAACTTTTAGCATTTTAACCCCTTAAACGCCTTAATACTCAGCATTAGCTTTTTTTGGCACTGAAAGTTAAGTAAACAGCTTAACCAACATTGAAAATGCAGCGGCTGTAAGCTGCATTGTATAATAAAGAGTCTGCTTCATCAGTCAAAATCTAAGTTAGCACTAATCGTGGTCGTTTAACCCCCTAAATGCTCCTACCAATAGGGACAATGTCATCTAAATAGTTCCCTCTTTAAACCCATCGGCAATCCGAAATTGCTGGGTCTTAATGGTTGACTCGCTGTATGGCGCCCTGCCATAATCGGAGCCTAACAGACTGAGTGAGTGTAAATTTGACAGGTCTCATGCAGTACATTATAGCAGTATCGCAATGTATCAGACAAGCAATTAAAGTGTAAAGCAGGCCATTTGTCATGTGCCCCACTGGGCAGATGCCCACTTGGCTGTGGAGCATTCAGTTATAATGGGCTACCGACCCAGAATTAATTGATGTTAGCCCTTTAAATTAACTTTATGATGCTCGGGAGTGCGTCTGTTATCACTGGCAAGCATACATTTGTTGTTCTGTAAGTCGCAGCAGTGTACACTATCCTAGGCTGTTGGCTAATCTTGGGCATCAGGTGGGCCTCATCCTGCAGGCCCATTTAGTCAAAAAGATGGGGCCCGACCATTTTCTGCATGATGCATATACCTCAGCTCCAGTATGTCCTATCTAATATATTGAGGTATATACATTAGAGAGGACATACTGAGGGTGGGACTATACATAACTAATATATAAACCTGAGCCACCTTATATAGAATTTAATGTATATACTTCAGTCACATATATTCTATCTAATGTACATACCTCAGCCCCATATATCCTATCTAATGTATATACCTCAGCCCCATATATCCTATGCAATGTACATACCTAAGCCCTATACCGTATATCATATCTAAAGTATATACCTCAGCACCATATATCCTCTAATGTATATGCCCCTATACATCCTATCTAGTGTACATTGCCTTGCAAAAGTATTCACTACCTTGGCTTTTTACCTACTTTGTTACATTATAACCTGTGTTTAAATATTTTTCTCATCTGATTTTTGCGTGATGCATCAGCACTAAATAGGGTAAGTTGGGAAATGAAGTGAGAAAAATATAGGCAAAAATTAAATTTATGGGACAAAATGATTTGAAATTGCCATGTGCATAAGTATTCACCCCTTTTGCTATGAGGTCCCTAAAAATTTATTGTGCAAGCAATTACATTTATAAGTCACCTGCTTGGTGAAACAAAGTCCACCTATGTGCAATCTAAGTGTCACATGGTCTGTCAGTATATACACACCTTTTCTGAAAGACCACAGAGGCTGCAACATAAACAAAAGGCACCACTAACCAACAACACCACGAAGACCAAGGAGATCTTCAAATAAGTCAAGGACAAAGTTTTTGGGTTCGGTTTAAAAAAATATCCCTTTTCTGATGATCCCCAGGAGCACCATTAAATCCATTATCATCAAATGGAAAGAACATGGAACCACAATAAACCTGCAACGAGAGTGTTGCCCACCAAAACTCTCAGCCTGGGCAAGGAGGGAATTAATCAGTGAGGCAGCACAGAGACCAAAGGTAACCCTGAAAGAGCTGCAAAGTTCCCAAGCAGAGACTGGAGTGTCTGTCCATACGACCACAATAAGCCATACACTTCACAGAGATGGCCTTTATGGGAGAGTGGCCAGTAAAAAACATTTACTCACAGCCAAAAATTGGAAGACTCATTTTGATTTTGCCAAAAGACATGTAGGAGACTCCCCAAATGTATGGAGGAAGGTGCTGTGGTCAGATGAGACCAAAATTGTACTTTTTTGCCACCAAGGTAAACACTATGTCTGGCGCCAAACCAACACAGCCTTTAACGAAAGAACTTCATCCCCACAGTGAAACATGGTGGTGACAGCATCATGTTGTGGGGATGTTTTCCGGCAGTAGGCACAGGGAAAATGGTCTGAGTCAAGGGTAAGATGGATGGTGCAAAATACAGAAATAGTCTTCATTAAACTTGCTCCAGTCTGTCGGTGATTTAAGTCCGTGACAGAGGTTCACCTTCCAACAAGAGAATGACCCAATATATATTACTAAAGCAACACTAGAGTGGTATAAGGGGAAATATGTAAATGTATTGGAGTGGCTTATTCAAAGTACAGACCTTAATCCAATTGAGAATCTATTAGACTTAAAGATTGCTGTTCCAGAAGAAACCATCAAACTTGAAGGAGCTGGAGCAATTTTACCTTGAGGAATGGGCAAAAATCCTGGTGATAAGATTTGGAAAGCTCATAGAGACTTTTTCAACATGTCTTTCAGCTGTAATTGCTGCAAAAGGAGGCTCTATGAAGTACTTACTTTATTGGGGGTAAATAGTTGTGCACTCTGAAGTTTTAATTTATTTGTCCTATTTGTTGTTTGCTCCACAATAAAAAGAAAACTAAATGTTCACAGTTGTAGGTATGTTCTTTACTTGAACAGATGCAAACCCTAAAAAAAGGTGAAATTTTGTGTGAGGTAATAACAGAGCACCGGGGCTCCAAGACATGCCCTCAGGCTAGGGGGCCCTAGCGGTCCCTACTCCCAGAGATATGTCTAAAGGTGATGATGTCTGGGCCGCCTTCCTTGCCCTGCTCCTGGTGAGCCCTAATCTAATACACCTTCTCCACTCATCCCAGGGGAGGACCGGGACAGAGGTGTTTTAGTCAACAGATATGGACAAACTGGGGAAAGAAAAACTCTATCACACAGCATGGTCACAGAGTTATCAGACAACAAATGATAGAGAGGGAACAACCAGACAACAGTAGAAATTCCACAGCACACCAAGCAAAACGTAGAAATCCCCAGTTACTGGAACACAACAGAATACGGACTGGATAAGCAAAAGCTATAGTTAGTGTGATGCCCTGGACTAGCCAGGTAGTCACAGACAGGCCCTTGCACAAACACCCGTCCCCCTAAAAAGGTAACAGCAGCTAACCTAAAAACCTTGGTCACCCCTCTCGGGTCTTGACGTTCCCACCAGGGGGCGGAGCCAGGTGGTTGGCCACGCCCACCGAGGAGTTCGGATAGCCTGAGGCGGGAAAGACAGAGCAGATTAGTTTTGGAGGTGAAAGAAAGAGGAGTTGAGAGGAGTAAACGTCTGACAGGGGTCTGGGTCGTAACCTGGACACCCTTTGGCTAGGAGGCAGACGGTGGTCGCCGCCTGGAGGAGCCGGGAAGACAGCCTGGTGGAACTGTAAGGGACCGGGACAGGGTAGTGGCCCGCCGGTACCGAACCAGGGAACCGACTGGAAACCAGAGCACAGAGGGGGGTACTCAGACCCTGAAATGAGGTCCCGAATCTACCGGACTAAGTTAATTCACTGATTGAGGTCTGGACTTTAGGTTCTTTCCCAACCAAGTCCCGACTGAAGACAACAGCCCAACGAGGGGGATACAAATCCACCGCTCAGGCTGAGAGATCCCACGGGCCAGTGTCTGCGGGCAAACGGGCTCTCTCGACACACAAACAGCCAGGGAGCGGACTCCCGTCGCTGAAGCGCAGGCAGTCCACAGCTACAAAACAAGGTGCAGGAGAAAGGCAGGGACCACCAAACCGGGTGGGGGACTAGACGCAGCTGGCTGCGGGCACCGACCACCATCTTTTTGGTTTACCAGAGACTCCGGTGTATCTGTCAGAGGGATTACAACTGTGCCCTCAGGCTGCACACCACCCCGCACCACACCAATCCATGCGCACCCTCACAACTGGGCCCCGGGACCATCACCCCCTACCCACGTAGGGGTCAACACCTGGCTGCGCAACACCGTCACCAGGGGCCTAGTAAACAGTAGCTGTGGTGTCTATCTTCACCACAACCCGTGGTTGGCGTCACGAACTTAACTAAAAACCACGGCCGTAAACCTAACCCCCTATGTAGCGCCAGCATCCTTTCAGATCGAAGTGACCCCGGGTCCGGAGGCGCTCGAGTCACCCACCAACGAGCCCGGATCCGAGCGGCTCGGCTGCAGCCGAGCACGGGGGGGTACATTAGCATGAGAAGACAGGTTCCTCAATCTTAAAAAGGTGGGGAGCAACTGTGGCAGGTCTCCCACAACATGTGATCCAAAAGAAAACTAGCAAGCTTGAAGAAATTAACTCCTGCTATTCTTGATCACTAATGAAACAAAAAGAAAAAGAGTATACTCAACAGGGATCACCAATGAGTCATTATATAGAAAAATGCAAAAAAAACTTTATTGTGATGACATATCAAGAACACACATTTGTCTAGCTCAGAGAGCAATCAAGACACACAACAAATCGACATTAAAAACACTAAAAAATCAATCACGGTTTATATCCCCAAACACACCGTCCCCCAACAGAATACAAGTGTGGTATATAGGACAGAAATAAGTGCCTTTTATCAATAACTCACATCATTACCCACATATAAAGGTAGTTTTTTTTAACTACTATACAATGTGTATGATAGATTTACGTGAATAAGCCCAAATGGGTACGTACATACACACAACCCCCTAGTATCCGTTGCCTACTCGGTAACAGATGTTAATGTATATAGACCAGGTATGAGCTACCCATTAGAGTGGGAAAATAGGTACCTTAGTAATAGATAAGTACGAGTACCACCACTGTATATTGAGACAGGGGGCAACTCAAGTAGTGCATTAGATAGAAGGACCACAATGTCACATGGTCACCTGTAACAATATAGGGTTAGAAAGCAATTCTCATGACTGAGCAATCAAAAAGTACTGATCGATCACATACTACAGTAAAGGGTTAAATATAAAAATCATAGTCTGCTAGTTTAGATAATAAAAAAAAATCTTTTGGGAAACCAACAGTTTCTAAGGTTTTCTGAAGGATCCAGACCCGTAAGACCCTGTGCGCACTTACCGGATTTTGCCGCGGATTTTCTGTGAATTGGCTGCATGTTTCGCTGCAGAAAATGTTCATAACATCTCTGCAGTGAATCACCAGCAAAACCTATGGGAAAAAAAATCCTGTGCGCACTAGGCGGATTTTGACAGCTGCATGTTTTGCTGCGGGATTCCTGCAACAAAAACAATTGCATGTCAATTCTTTTCCGCACATCGCTGCGGGATTTCACTCCATTGACTCCAATGTAATCGTGAAATCCCGCAGGGAATAACGTAGGCAGAAAATTTTGCTGCGTTATTCCCTGCGGTATTTCGCAGTTTACCTTCGGTAATGTACATCGCTTGCTTGCGGTTTTGCAGGGAAGTGATGTCATTACAGGAAGAGGAAGCTGTGCAGAGAGTAAACACACACATCACAGACACACACACAGACATCACAGAGAAAGAACACAGACACAGACATATAGAATACACATAGAAAGCAAACGGAAATATAGAAAACAAAACACGTGGGCTCCGCTGTATATTTACCGTCCAGCCGAGGTAAGCACACAGCGGCGGCCCGGTATTCTCAGGCTGGGGAGGGAGAGGGGCAGGGTTAATATCCCCCGCCTCACTCCCCCTCCCGCAGCCGAGAATATCAGCCGCAGCTGCCCCGGGACTGTCGCATGCATTATGCGGCACTACCGGAGTGTCCCCGGCTCTTCCTGCAGCCGTGTAGCAGTGGCAGTCAGGGTAATACAAGGAGTTAATGGTGGCGGATCACCGCCATTAACTCCAGGCTTGATCATGGCAGCGTCTATGTGACAGCTGACATGATCAACCCATAAGTAAAGTGAAAAAACACACAGAAAACTCTTTTATTTTACATAAAACACAAACAAGCCTCGTTCACACTTTTATTAACCCCTCCCGAAACAAAGCTCGACGTAATCCAGAGCTCTGGCGTCCTGCGATGCTTATATCCAGCCGCGACTGACACAGACACTGCTGAATGCAGCCTCGCAGCGAGACAGCAGAGGTAACTCCAGGGCATTTCCCACGGCCGGTAATGTGAACTCACTGCCGACCGTGAGAAATGCAGAGTGTGCTCACAGGGACTCTATCTATCCCTCTATCTATCCTTCTATCTATCTATCCCTCTGTCTGTCTATCTATCTATTCTTCTATCTATTCTTCTGTCT
The DNA here is from genome assembly GCF_048569485.1 of Anomaloglossus baeobatrachus. Lineage (NCBI taxonomy): Eukaryota > Metazoa > Chordata > Amphibia > Anura > Aromobatidae > Anomaloglossus > Anomaloglossus baeobatrachus. The sequence continues at coordinate 382,440,741 of NC_134353.1, read as the reverse complement.
ATTTCTCTATATCAGAATGAAATTTTTTTTTTTTTCAATGTGCTTTATTGCATTGAATGCAATAAAGCACATACCAACTGGCACGCGGCAAAACCGCGGCAATACCGCGAACAATACCGCAGTAAAACCGCAGCAAACCGTGGCAAACCGCATGCGGTTTTCGGGTGCGGTTTGCCGCATTTTTTTACCGCGGGTGCGGTAACCTTTGAATACCTGCGGAATTTTCTTGAGAAAATTCCATTTTCCAGTGCGCACAGGGCCTAACAAACAGTATGCTGGAGATGGAAAGAGAGATAATCTGATGCTCACAACAAGTGAAAGTGGCAGGCCTGCCGGGGGGGTAGGGGGGGTGGGGTGGAAGAATAATGGTAACAGAATAGGGTTTGGACGGCGTGCACAGACCCCACGCGTATCACCACTAACCCAGTGGCATCCTCAGGAGGAAAATTGGGAACTCCTTCAAGACTATTGGAAGACCATTTCCGGTGACTACCTCTTGAAGCTCATCAAGAGAATGCCAAGAGTGTGTAAAGCAGTAATCAAAGCAAAAGGTGGCTACTTTGAAGAACCTAGAATATAAGACAATTCCACATGTGTTAATTCATAGTTATGATGCCTTCAATGTGAATCTACAATTTTCAGACTCATGAAAATAAAGAAAACTCTTTGAATGAGATGGTGTGTCCAAACTTTTGGTCTGTACTGGGTATAAATATATATATATATATATATATATATATATATGTGTGTGTATGTATTCCTGTATGTGTATGTATCTGTGTATAAACGTGTCTGTGTGTGCATGGGGCCCACTGACACATTTTCGCCCATGAAAACCTGGAACTGGCCCTGACTATTGATTTATGACATAAAAATTAAAACAACCGTTACCCTTTAAGGGAGTGGTGAAGGGCATGATCATGTAAAGCACATTTTGCTGAACTCTGCAATGCATCTCAATGGGAGGTACTATAGTATATGGGCTGGTGGGATTTGTGTGCTACGGCTGTTTTTTTTTATCCCAGTCCGGCTCAAGTGTAAATAATTAAGTCTCATAATGGGAAAATTTGTAAATGTTAAAAAAACACACACAAAATAGCACATAAAATCATGGCAAAACTATTTTGTCACTAGAAAAGAGGATCCAAACTCAAACTATAAAACTATTTCACTAATTATGCCATATGGGAAACAATGCAAAAAAAATAAACATGCCAAAATGCAGATTTTTCATTATACTAAGGGCCCATTGAGACATCCATTTTTCTGGTACAAGTTTTATCCGTGTTTTCATGGATAGCACTTGTACCTACTGTAGTATAATCTATGGGGCTGTTTACCTGTCCAATTTTTTCTTTGTGGACCAAGTGGTCCATGCAAAATCACACACATACACTGGAGATCAAAATTAGAGAACAATTTCCTAAATGTTAAGGTCAATTTGTAGTCCTATGTGATTATATCCTAACATGAGTAAGCTAACAGTTTTTTAAGCTTATTTCATAAACTGAATTTATAATAAACCACATAATAAAAATGTAAATTATATAAATAATAAAGAACACTGATAAAAATTAGAGAACACTATTAGATACCTGAAAGTGATTGGTGTTAATCTGGTACATGGTGGTAATTTCTTTAATTATCTGACAAACCCTATTTAACTGGCAGCCTAATAGTTTGCACTGACTTTGTAGAAATGGTGTGCCGTTCCAAAATGACTGAAACCCTCCGACAGCAGGTTGTCCAGATGAAGGCCAAAGGGATGATCCTATCAGCAATAGCAAGAGAAGTTGGTCTTTCCAAGTCTGTGATTTCAAGAATATTGCATCTTTACAACATCACAAACTCTTTCAAGTCCCTCAAGAAGGCTGGTCGCCCTCGAAAGAAAAATGCAAGAGAGGACAGGATAACGTGGAGAATCTCCATGGGTAATCGTTTCAACAATGCAGCTGGTTTGCTCTCCAGTTTGGCACTGAACAGGATGTGTCTTGTAATACAGTATCACAATGTTTAAGAGTATTTGGATTGAAAGTCCACTCTGCAGTGACCATACCTCTCATTTGCAGAAAAAAATTAAAAAAAACCTTTGGTGAGGAGCATGTTGTGTGGACAGAGTAGAAGTGGCCCACAGTTCATTTTAATGATGAAAGCAAGTTTAATTTATTTGGGTCTAATAGGAAACATTATATTTTCCAACAATCTGGGGAAAGACTGAACTCAAAGTATGGTAAGAAGTCAGTGAAAGGTGGTGGAGGAAGTGTCATGGTTTGGGGAATGGCTTCTGCAGCAGGAGTTGGACCTCTCATACAGCTACATGGGAGAGTGAATGTGGAGCACCCCAACATACTCATAACCAGGCCGGTGAGGTTCAGGGGATGTCACGGGTGGCCCTGCCCAGTTATGTGACCCCGAGGTGTCCACGGAGGGAGAGGGGGAATAAGGATAAGGATAGAAGTTGATTTCGTGACGCCACCTGTGGTATGCGGCCAGGGAATTAGCTGCCGCTGCTGTCACTGTCCTCCAGGGCAGATAGTAGTAGCAGCTAAGGTGTTTCTGCTCCCCACAGGTGGAGCGGGCCCCGGTGAGGATGATGAGGGGAGTAGTGATGGCGGGCGCTGAGGCGTGGGGCGGCGGCGCCAGGAATGACAGGCGTTGAATAGGATAACTGAAGTGAGCACTAATATATATATGAGTGCAAGCCAAAACTTACATACTATAGGAGGATAAGGCTGCACATCAAACTTAGATAATGGTATAATGCCTCAAGCATATGGAAAAATATTGGAATATACATACTATAGGTTACATTGATCAATGCGATTGCTAAATATCTCCTTTTTCCTAATATTCATGGCAGGTATGCATTTCATTATTCACATGTTCAAATTAGCAAGTAGCATTTTTCATTGTATATTCCAATATTTTTCCATATGCTTGAGGCATTATACCATTATCTAAGTTTGATGTGCAGCCTTATCCTTATATAGTATGTAAGTTTTGGCTTGCACTCATATATATATATATATTAGTGCTCACTTCAGTTATCCTATTCAATTATATGTAGTTTTTTTCTGAATGTGAACACAGCTCCGCCCCTTTCGGCCATGTTTTTTCCATCTCCTATATAAGAAAGTCCTTAGTTACCCCTCTCCACCCACAGCAGTTTTTAATTGCAATGAGATGACACACAGTTAGGGTCACAGAGCTAGGGACCCCAATATAGAGATATACCTTGACGAGGTCTTGGGGCTCAGTTACATTGATCAATGTGATTGCTAAATATCTCCTTTTTCCTAATATTCATGGCAGGTATGCATTTCATTATTCACATGTTCAAATTAGCAAGTAGCATTTTTCATTGTATATTCCAATATTTTTCCATATGCTTGAGGCATTATACCATTATCTAAGTTTGATGTGCAGCCTTATCCTCCTATAGGAATGACAGGCGGACACAGTCTCTGCGGGTTCCAGGTGTTTTACTCACAGTTCCTTAAGTAACCTGGTTTCCGCTTCCGAAGCACTGGCCACCACTGTGATGGGCCCCAGCTGATCTTGAGGAATTCGAGGTCACCGCTGATGTTCCCACTGTGAATCCTTTCTGGTCAAGGTCCCTCCAATCCCGGTGTATGTGGAATATGAAACGGGTCGCGGGTGTTTCCTGCACTCACCGCAGACCCTGGAATCCCGTGTAGCTGTAGAGAACCCGGGCGCTCCCAAAAGTGTGAAGTAGAAGAGTGTGGACCAAGGTCCCAGTGTGCATCTCACTTCAAGCTTTGCCCGGGGCTAATTGACTATGTGTGAAGATGCTCCTTCCCTCTTCCCCAAGTGGTGCCTGCCCCCAGGTGGTTGTCCCAGTGACCGGGAAAGTTCAATGATTCGTGATGGCCACCCCCTCTCTACCCCAGGCTATCCCCCCCGTGGGAAGGCACCTGACTGAATGTCTGTGTGAATGTGAGAATCACCAGTGATTAACCTCTCCTTACCCAGGATGAGTACTACATCTTAAAGGAGATGCAGTACCCTATGGTAACTGAAGCCTCAGGGATACCACAAATGGAAGTGTGTATCAGAACCTTCTTCAACAACACATGGTTCCTTATTTGCGTTCCTCACTCAATCAGCCAGCAATTTTCAAGCAGGACAATGCCCCCTGTCACACAGAAAAATGGGAAAAGCAGTTCCTTGAAACAGAAAACAATGAATCAATGAAATTGCCATCCCAGAGTCCTTATCTAAAGCCAATAGAAAACCTTTGAAAAATCCTTGATGACAAAGTTATGCCCAAGAAACCCACAACAGTGAAAAAACTGTGGAAGAGACTAGTAGAAGAGTGGACCAAAATCCCACCAGAGCAGTGTGAGAGACTACTGATGTCCTGTGGCCGCAGATGTGCTAAAGTCATTCAAAGCAAAGGCCTGTACACTTCCCACTGATTGGTGATTCTTGTTACCTTCAGAAAAAATAATTTTAATCTTCCTCTGTGCTACAGTCATTGTTGTTCTCGAATTATGATCATCATGTTTTGGGCAAAATAAAGGTTTTATGTTGATAAACTTTGGATGTTTTGTAAAACACTGTTCTAGTGGCATGGTGTACCCCTTACAAAAAAAACACCTTCAAATGTTGATCAATATAGATTACATTATTTCTGAAAAAAGCACCTTGTTCTCTAATTTTGATCATCAGTGTATGAGTGATATTTAGCTGACCGTTGGATCAAAATGGAAGTTTATGGGTCTGTGAAAATATCTGACAGAATTCAGATGCATTCCATGTGCTGTCCAATTTTCACAGACTGCTAGATAAGAGTTTGTGAAGACACTTTTTTCTTTCTCATCCTGCAAAAACTGAGGAAACTCTTACCAAAATCCGAGAAAACTTAGATGACTGATGAAAATTTGATAAAACTCTAAACAAAATCAATGATAAAACTAAGACCATTTTTCCTCATACATGAAAAAAAGGAAGTCTGAATGACGCCTAAATCACACAAAATGGAGTTAAAAAGTAATCAAAAAGTTGTATGTAAAAAAACCTCATCTCCCAAAGAAGAAACCCTTACATGGCTCTGTAAACAGGAAAAAAAAAGATACAGCTCTATATAAATCTGGTATCACTGTAACTGGAAAAGAGAAGTTGTTTTCTCACTTTTACCGCACAGCAAACAATACTGTGTTTCCACCCATATCCTGTCCAACGCCATTAACTTGCTATAGGCATAGAAGTGGTGTCTAGTTATAGTAAAGTAGCCATGCGCTACACAATGAAACCACCTATAGCGCCACCTGGTGGAAAACAACGTAGTTAACATTTTTATCTTGAAAACGGAACGAGATAGAGAAAAAAAGTGAATTAAAAAATTGTAGGGCATCATCAGTTCAACATGAATCGACACCTTGCATACAGAAATGCTATGATTAGAATGTGTAAAACTCACAAGGCTGCGGACGTGAAGCGATACCTCATGGAGACCTTCCTAAATTGCTAAAATGCTAGCTCCGTTGTTTTCCACCAGGTGGTGCTATAGGTGGTTTCATTGCGTAGCACATTGCTACTTTACTATACCTAGACACCACTTCTATGCCTATAGCTGTCGCCATTCTCACGTTAACGGCGGTGGACAGGATATGGGTGGACAGACTGTATAAAAAAATAAAAACAATTCCTGAATTGCTGATTTTGGTTCATTCTGTGTCTAAAAATCTCTGAATGAAAAGTGTTAAAAACATTTTATATGCTCAAAAATGGTAATAGTAATACTTTAAAGCAATCAAGCAAAAACAAGCCCTCGTAACTTACAAGTCGTAACTAATGTTTTAAGTTGGCTTAAAAATAAAATGTTCAGGAGATATTGCGAAAAAAATGGTGTCAATTTATGCTTGTGAAACTGAGAAATTTACATTTAATGTATCATACATCCTTAAATTATTCCTTTCATTGGTGTAGTTTCCAAAATCGGGTCACTTTGGCTTTTGCTGCTCGGACACCTCAAAGGCTATCAGCATCCATAATATATTACAACAAAATCTGACCAAATGCTTTCCTTTCTCCATTCTTCTTTATACCCCTGTAAAATTAAAACATTTGGGGCAAAATCACTAATTTACTGGAAAAAAAACATAATCTTTTGTTTTTGCAAAAAAATATAACATTTGATGAAATGCTCACTACACCTATAAATTAATTCCTTAAACGGCGTAGTTTAGAAAATGGAAAAAATTATGGGGCTGTGCAATTGCAACATGTTGTCCATCTATTCCAGCAAGAATGACGCCACGGATGTAAGTGGACGTCTTCCTGGCGCGATGCGCATGCGCCCACAATACCCACTGTCATTGGCTTTTCTGGAGCATGTGACTCACGTCGCCTGCTTTAAAAAGCCATTTCGATTCACCAGCGAGTATCCCCCTTGATAAAGCGAGCACTTAGACACGTGAAACGCGCGTTGGGCAGCCCACAGCAGTCCCCCTTGCAGGTATACATCTTCAAACCGGTTTGTACAATACTTGAAAACTTTGATTTGATATCATGTATTATTAGCACTTGTACTTGAGCCGGTTTACTTTTACCATTGTCCTGCAGGGGGTAGACTGCTGTTCTTTTTTACATGGCACCTAACTAACTTTGGTGCAATAAGCACTTTTGCTTCTGATTTATATGCACTCTTAGATTATGCCATTTATTGTAATGAATCTTTCCATTTTATGCATTTTGTGATATATGTGGAATGTCTCATTAACCTCCATACATGTTAATACTATTGGATTCTGTCAGTCTGTATATGTTTTGTTCAGTGTCCTGTATGCATACCCGTGTTCCATTTATTATGCCCTTCACAATTATATGTATTTTTTAAACTTTTTCTAATAAAATTTGACCTTTTAAAAATTCCTTAAAGTCCACCCTTTCTCCACTTTTATATGTTTATATGGTGGACATGTGCATCTTACATGGACTTATCCTTTGATGTTATATGATGGGATTGATGAATTTTCTGATTCTAATTTGTGTTTCTGTGTTTTTCACAGTTGCTTCATCATCCATAATGGACATAAGGTCTCTCGACAAGAGACGTGGCAATCACAATTAAATGATGTCTTTAAAGACAACAGTAATGTTGATGTTGGGACAGATTCCAGAGACGCACAGGAGAGTATCTGCAAGTACAAAACTTTGGTTAATAAACGAACAAGGGTGTGGTGGAACTGCGCCTTCCTAGATAAATACATACAAAAAGGCCTAGTCCCTAGGGGATTAAGGGTTCAGGTCTTTTCCTCATTTGAGGTCAGCGACCCATTTTTTCGCAAGAAATGGGAGGATCTAGCTGGTGCCTGTTCGAGGGGCTTCATGCAATTGTTGTGTGAATCCAACAGTGTTACTCTTACCGAGATTGAATCAGAAATGGAAATAATTTATACTTCCCTAAAGCAGGACCTTTCTTCAGAAAGACTTAAAACACTTAATGAAGAAATAGATGCAGAGTACCTTAAATGTGAACATGAAATCAAACATATAAAAATAAAAAAATTCCAGAGAGACACAGAAAATTTTTCGTCCAATAAAGCCTATAGGTGGAAATCCTATATTGCCAGATCAAGACCCTCTTCTAGATCTAGCTCAATGTCCAGATCCAGATCAAATTCATTTAGATCATTTACATCCTCTGAAGATCTGAGAAAAGGGAGCCATGCCCAAACTAAAGAAACCACTGGGGGGATATCACATCAGCCACCCCACAAACGTGGCAAGGCACAAAAAGAGCACCAAATTGTTACCAGACAGCAAAGCAAAGCCTCTGACTCTACACTACAGATGATTAATTTATCATCACATGTGCTCTCTGAGGCACAATTGAGTGTGCTCTCCATGGGCATGACGTTTTCCCCGACTAATGGCTTTGACTTCTGTATAGCACTCAAAGACCTCCACATCTTCTCAAGGAAGCTTCTATTAAAGAAACTCCATAACAAACCAGTGGAAGATTCACCATTCACTAGTGAGACAGAAAGAGAGGCACTGGCAATATTGGAGGAACTTCTACGCGAACAGACTATAGAGCAGCAAGGTACGTTTCCAACTAACATTCTGCCAAGATCAACTAGGTTTCCCCCTTGTCCTTAAGTCCCCCGATTTAAATTTTTACTAAAATGGTAGTTGACGATTTCAAAAAATACAAACTAGACGTCGCTATGACAACCTGACACATAATCAACGGATGGCTCTGAACCAACTACGGGCCATGGACGATTTTGTATTCAAAAATGCGGACAAGGGGGGAAACATAGTGATCTGGCCGAAATTGTTATATGAAAAAGAAGTGTATAGACAGTTGAGAGATACCAAAACGTATTCTAAACTGCATTTTTGTCCCCTAACTTCACTAACAAACTACAGGATATTCTCATCAGGGCTTTTGAGGTAGGTCTCATCACCAAGCAGGTGATGGAGGGTTTAACAGTCATGTACCCTAAGATTCCCACCCTTTACATTCTGCTGAAAATCCTCAAAGATCCCCTCAATCCCCCAGGACGTCCCATAGTGTCAGGATTGGAGGTCTATGTGAACCTGTGTGCAAGTTCATAGACTATTACCTCAAACCAATAGTGGAGACACTTCCTTCGTACATTAGGGACACTACGGACTTTCTGGGGAGAGTGGACGGGATCTTTGTGGACCATGATACAATCCTGGTCACGGCAGACGTCGAGTCTCTCCATACTTGCATAGACCACTCTCTTGGTCTGGAAGCGGTCCGTTTATTCCTCAGAAGTACCAACCGGGACAGCCATTTTTGTGACCTAATCCTTGAGCTGCTTGACTTCACCCTGCGCCACAATTTTTTTGTTTTTAAGGATAATTATTATCTCCAATGTCACGGCACTGCTATGGGCGTGGCCTGTGCGCCCTCGTACGCAAACCTTTTCCTAGGTCACTGGGAGTGGGGTTTGTTTGGAGACAGGGGGCCGCAGGTTGTGTCCCATATTCAGTGCTGGACAAGATTTATAGATGATATTTTTATTTTGTGGCAGGGCCCGGTCGAATAGCTAATTGAATTTATGTCATCCCTCAACCAAAACAATCTTAACATAAAACTTACATTTAAATACGATAAACAGTACATTGATTTTTTGGATGTTCAAATGATGGTTGATTCGCAGGGACCAATTCAGACAGACGTTTCCAGAAAAACAACCTCAGTCAACTCCCTCTTACATGCCTCCTCATCCCATCAACATTCAACCATCAAAGCTGTCCCGGTTGGCCAATTTTTGAGGATGAAACGGATCTGTTCCACCACTGAGAGATTCGAGGCCCAAGCCCGTGACCTGGAAACAAGATTCTTACAAAGAGGTTACAGTAGGCGGAATGTAAAGGCTGGGTACAGACGGGCCAAACAAACACCTAGAAACAACTTACTGAAACCCCCCATCCAAAAGAGACCTGATGAGAATATCCGATTCATATCCACATTTAATCACAAATGGTCCACTATTAGAATGATTCTAAATAGACATTGGCCAATTCTCAAAATGGAAGCCTCCTTAAAATCTCATTTGCCAGATAGACCCCTAATGACCTCAAGAAGGAGTAAAAATCTAGGGGACCTATTGACGCAGAGTCATTATATACCCAAAATCGTTAGCCCATTTGGTCCCAGGAATCCCCTGCAGGGCTGCTATCCTTGTGGTCAGTGTTTGGCATGCGCCAATATCTTACGCTCCAATTCATTCAATACTGTAGATGGCACACGTGTTTTCCCTATTAAAGATTACATCACATGTAAAAGCACACATGTGGTGTATTACGCCACATGTGATTGTCCCAAGACATACATTGGGTTAACATCGAGGGAGCTCGTGCGAGATATTGGCGCAGCGAAAACAACAAGGGATGTTACGACCTTAAAAACCCTGCCACGGCATTTCAGGGACCATCATAACTGTGACCCTAAGTCCCTTAAAATAAGAGGTATTGACCTTATTAAAGAAGGTATTAGAGGTGGCAACCTCAAAAAAATCCTTGCCCAAAGGGAGGCCTATTGGATAGTGACCCTGGGGACCCAGGTACCAAACGGACTAAACGAAAATTTAAGTTTTGTCCCTTTTTTGTAGTAATAATCCCTCTTACTTTTAATCTTTTCTTTATCTCTCATTGTGGTTGACCTACCTGTGCGATCTTTGTTCTTTGGCCTTAAAACATCAACTACTTAGTAATAAATGAATATATATATATATATATATATATATATATATATATATATATATGCATGCTTAGCATTGTGACCATACAAATTTTATAATGCTATTTATACAGTATTAATTATTTAATAATATATACTTATTTGCTTTCTTTCTATTCTGTATTGACAGCATCCTATTGTTTGATGCACCCTTGTTTACTATTTACATCATTACAAGATACGAATTTTGTCATCACATCAGTATCTACAGTGGGATTTGAAGATCTCTTCCTCCCAAGCTGCTTTGGATTTGGCACTATTTATTCCATTATTTACCCTGCCTTCGGCCTTTATTATTGTTATCTATGATGCTGCCTCCACTTCAGTGGGAGCACGCATACGCTCCAGGCCACGAATGTCCCTCCTTTGCTTCCCTGGCGTCATTTGGGTTCAGTGCGCATGCCCGGTAACCTTAGTGACGCGTCCTGGTTGCCGGGTGTGTGCGCGGGCTCTTGACGCCACGGATGTAAGTGGATGGCTTCCTGGTGCGGTGAGCATGCACCCACAATACCCACTGTCATTGGCTTTTCTGGAGCATGTGACTCACGTCGCCTGCTTTAAAAAGCCATTACGATTCACCAGCGAGTATCCCCCTTGATAAAGCAAGCACGTAGACATGTGAAACGCGCGTTGGGCGGTCCACAGCAGTCCCCCCTGCAGGTATGCATCCTCAAACTGGTTTGTACAATACTTGAAAACTTTGATTTGATATCATGTATTATTAGCACTTGTACTTGAGCCGGTTTACTTTTACCATTGTCCTGCAGGGGGCAGACTGCTGTTCTTTTTTACATGGCACCTAACTAACTTTGCTGCAATAAGCACTTTTGCTTCTGATTTATATGCACTCTTAGATTATGCCATTTATTGTAATGAATCTTTCCATTTTATGCATTTTGTGATATATGAAGAATGTCTCATTAACCTCCATACATGTTAATACTATTGGATTCTGTCATTCTGTATATGTTTTGTTCAGTGTCCTGTATGCATAGCCGTGTTCCATTTATTATGCCCTTCACAATTATATGCATTTTTTAAACTTTTTCTAATAAAATTTGACCTTTTAAAAATTCCTTAAAGTCCACCCTTTCTCCACTTTTATATGTTTATATAGTGAACATGTGCATCTTACATGGACTTATCCTTTGATGATATATGATGGGATTGATGAATTTTCTGATTCTAAGAATTGAGCAAAGTAAAATAGTTCTCCTTCCGTTCCAAGCCCCATCCATACCCAAACAGTAGTATCCAACTATAGAGGTAGTTGTGTCCCTACACTGTTTTATGCTATATGTTGTCTAACTGTACTGCAAAAGGTGTTTTATGCTAAATATATTATAAATGGTGCTGATCATTATAAGAGTGTGTTAATATGCAAATGCTGCTAGCAGAGTGTAGGTTCCCAATGTAGGAAAGTCGGGGCCATTTACCAGCAGGCAGCACCTAGCAGGTGGGCTGGAGCAGTGGTAGATCACCTATCAGCTGGGACAGGTTTAAATCAAAGTAGAGGAGTGACAGGTGACAAGATGGTTGGCTAGTAGTGCAGGCCTCGTGGGGTGCCAGTTCTGGATAGGGTTCGAGAGTAAGAGAAGACCTGGCCACGTTGTCATGACCACTCAGGGAACCTCGAGAGGTCCGGAGCCTATGGCTCACCCCGGTGGTCTTAGAGAACTGTGAGACTAGAAAAGCTAAAAGCAGATGAAGCCAAAAAGCAGATGAAGGTGTAAGGAAGAGGAGGAACAGAGACACAGACCTGGCAGCTTGAGGATGAGTTCCAAGATATGGGGGACAGGTAGAGAAAGAGTACTCTAGAAACAGTAGAATTAAAGTTGTGAGGAGTGAGGCCATGTCTGTCATAATGTTGTGAAGAAAAAACTGAACAAATGTGGATGCCAAGTGATCTCTGTTGTTGCATAGGTTATTATTTCACCTACGATGAGACCAGCAGTAGGGTGATGGACACCAACCTGAAATAACCGGTAAGTGTCATTTACCCCACCTAAAGTTGCACCCATTCATGGAGTCTCCTTGGCGAAGGAGTTCAGCGCCCATACAGCCTGCCTTCCTTCACAACTGCATATGGAATATCACTGCGTTCAATAGAAATTCTGTTACAAATTTTGGGGTCCATTTTCACCTATTACTAGTGTCGGGGGCGGGGGCCAGTTCCCCCGTCGCGGGGGCTGCTCAGGGAGATCGCGCTCAGATCCGGTGACTTCTCCACGGTGGCTCGAGTGGGCCGGACCCGTAGCTCGAGCAGCGCTCCTCGCCCACGAGTGAAAAGGGGGGAATTGGATTGTTGGGATATATAGAGTTTGTGACGCCACCCACGGGTTGCGGTGATGGTGGGCACCACCGCTGCTGGTGCCGGGGTTCCTGGGAGCGATGGTGGGGAGCAGCTAGGTGTTGACCCCTCCATGAGTAGGGGCTGTTGATTCCGGTAGGAGGGAGGAGGCCGTAGGATGGGTTTGCAGGGTGCAATGTTACGATGCAGCGCAGCGCGGTGCCGGATGGCACAGGTGTACTCACTCAGACACAGATGGACAGAGTCTCTGGTAAACCAAATGGCTGGATGGACGGGGCCCGCAGCTGGCTGCAGTGTTCTCCCTGGATGGGTTGATGGTGGCTGTCGTTTCCCTGCACCTGTGTTTTGTATCTTGACTCCAATGCCTGGGCACCGGCAGTCCGCTCCCCAGCGTATACGTGTCAGAGGAGCCCATTTGCCTGCAGACGCTGGCCCTATGGATCTCTGGCCCCTGGCGGTGACGCTTATCCGGAACGGTTGAGCTGTTGCCTTCAATCGGGACTTGGATGGGAATGAACCCCTGAGGTCCAGACCGCAATCAGTAAATTTGACTAAAGGTCGGCTTCAAGCCTAGTCGGGGTCTGAGTACCCTGCCTGGTGCTTGGCTCCAATCGGCTCCCCGGTTTGGTACCCGCGGGCCACCGCCCGACCACAGTTCCGCTGACCGTCACCAACTCCTGCAGATGGCCACCACCATCTGCCTACCTTGCTGGAAGTGCCCCGGGCTCCAACACAGACACCAACAGTTTCACTCCTCACTCTCTACTGTTCACAACTCAACTCTCTACTGTGTTTTCCCGCCTCCAGGCCTGTGAACTCCTCAGTGGGCGGGGTCAACCGCCTGGCTCCACCCCACCTGCTGTGGACATCAACCCTGGAGGGTGGCAACAAGGATTTAATGTGTGACTGGTGTAACCTGTCCAGGGAAGGGGGGTGTATGATGTTGTGTCTGTGACTACCTGGCTAGGCCAGGGCGTCACTTTAGTTACAAATTACAAAATTTGATGACAAATTACCATTTTAGATGGAAACACATAAGCCCCTCATTCATGAAGATCAGCAATTTTCTCAAAGGTCTTGATGAGGGGGTGTGCTGGAGTCAAACACTCCTTATTTATGAAGAGTTGCACTCCTGTTCATAAATTTGGAGCATCTGACAAGTGACGTGCGCCTCCATGTGATATGCCACAAATCTTACTCCATTCAGTGACTGGACTGCAAAATATGGTGTACAGAACACCACTGCTGGTCATATATATTAGAGAAGATGTGGGGTTACACTCCTGCTATGCCCCCACCCATTTTGGTAAACTGGTAGAAATTGGCTTGAAAATTCCAAAATTCTGTGACTTTTCAAAGCTTTTATGTTACTTATTTGGCATAAAAACGTTGAAGAATGGGGCTTAATTTTATATTTTCATGGTCCAGTAATAATAATAATTATAATAATAATAATCTTTATTTCTATAGCGCCAATATATTCTGCAGCGTTTTACAATTCAGATTTTCATATACAAACATAAGTAACAGTTATAGAGATACAATTATTAAAGCAAGAGTAAAAACAACCCTGCTCGTAAGAGCTTACAATCTACAATGGGGTGAGGTGGGGGATTATACAAGGTTCAAGTGCTTATTTACAATGACGGTACAGCCATCTCCCAAAAATGGGGGGTTTTATAAAGGCTGCATAAACCAATCATTAGCCAATTATATAATAGTCCAATCTTATAATATTCTGTGAATCAACTGTTCATTAAAAAAGCTCACCATTCCCTTAGGGCTCGTGCAGATGACCGATTATATATTTTAACTGCTACCTGAGGTTTTCAGAGATAGCACTCGGATGCATGATATCCTATGGGGCTGTGCACATGTCCAAATTTTTCCTCTGAAAAATTGGCGACATGTCCGATTTTTATCAAAGTGTGGGATCAAAATCGACACTTCATGCCTATAGATCCATGAAAAATATTGGACCGCAGTCGGATGTTTTTTTTCTCCAAATCCGAAAACAAACGATGCCATGCGAATCAAACTCTGATCAGAATAATAGTACCATTATTCTTGAATAGAGAGAAACCAGTTGTGTGCACCTACCCTTGGATGAACCCCCTGAAAAGTATAATTTCCACAATGGGTAACTTGTAGGTTTTTTTTGCTTTTGGACATTGGCAATCGATTTCAGCCCGATTTTTACAACAAAAATCTAGTAGCGCTTCTTCTCTTCACGTGGCCAAACGACAGCTTTTGGCAGTTCTCCAATATTTGAATTTCTTAATGTCACTTCAAACTGATTAAGTCTGTAACAAAATAGTAATTGTACATTTCCTTTAAAAAAAAAAAAGAAAAATTGTTGCTAAACTTTTAACCTTTCTAGCATCCAAACAAACTTAAAGGAAGGTTGAAAAATGTTGCTGATATAAAGTAGACATATGGTAAACATTATTTATTAACTTTTTGTGTGTGGTATGACTATTTGGTTGAAGAATATAAGCATTCAACATGTGAAAGTTTGTAATTTTTCAAAATTTTCATCAAACTTCATATATTTTGATAAAATGCAGAAATCATATTGACCTAAATTCAGCACTAATAAAACGTAGAATGTGTCAATAAAAATCATCTACAAATCACTGGAATCATTCCAAAGCATTCCAAAGTTATTACTACATAGAGTGCTTGTCAGATTTGAAAAATGGGGCATAGTCATCAAGGCCAAAATTGTCTCCTTCACTAATCGGTTGCACACGATCAAAGAAAAATTTGCAGCTTATACCCCATACTATGAGCTATACTATGACCTAGTAGCAAGCATTCAGTTATTCTTAGGCCTCATTGAGATAGTCATTTTTTTCACATAGGTATTTTGTCCGTGTTTATGGTTAAAATACATGTCCATTATGGTATACACTGGGTGCAAAATTGTTAGGCAAGTTGTATTTTAGCGGATTTTTTTTTATTATTGATCAACAACTATGTTATCAATCAACTCAAAAGACTCATAAATATCAAAGCTTAATATTTTTGGAAGTTGGAGTGGGTTTTTTTTTTTGGTTTGGCTATCTTAGGAGGATATCTGTTTATGCAGGTAACTATTACTGTGCAGAATTATTAGGCAACTTAATAAAAACCAAATATATTCCCATCTCACTTGTTTATTTTCAGAAGGTAAACCAATATAACTGCACAAAATTTAGAAATAAACATTTCTGACATGCAAAAACAAAACCCCAAAAAATTATTGACCTATATAGCCACCTTTTTTTATGATGACACTCAACAGCCTACCATCCATAGATTCTGTCAGTTGCTTGATCTGTTTACGATCAACATTGCGTGCAGCAGCCACCACAGCCTCCCAGACACTGTTCCGAGAGGTGTACTGTTTTCCCTCCCTGTAGATCTTACATTTTATGTGATCATGCGTCAAAAGTTTGGCAATGTCAAGACTGCTGCATCCCTCTGCAAGACATCTCACAATTTTGGACTTTTCAGAGCCCGTCAAATCTCTATTCTGACCCATTTTTCCAAAGGAAAGAAAGTTGCCTAATAAGTATGCACCCCTTATATACGGTATTGATATCATTACACCACATCCCTCCTCATTACAGAGATCCACATCACCTGATTTACGTAATTGGTAGTTGGCTCTCAAGCCTATACAGCTTGGAGTAGGACAACATGTATGAAAAGTATCATGTGATCAAAATACTCATTTGCCTAATAAGTCTGCACACAGTGTATGGGGTTGTTTAAATTTCCTAATCCAGACCAGGTAGGACGAAAAAAAATTACGGTGCCATTTCAGCGTTTGTGCCAAGTCCAGAATCAAAATTACCAATACAAGTCTATGGGTCTGTGAAAGTCGCTAGATGCCATCTGTGTGCTGTCTAAAGGTGGCTTTACACACTGCAACATCTCAAACGACATCGCTGTAACGTCACCGGTATTGTGACGTAATAGCGACCTCCCCAGCGACATTGCAGTGTGTGAAACACATCAGCGACCTGGCCCCTGCTGTGAAGTTGCTGATCGCTACAAATCGTTCAGGACCATTCTTTGGTCCTTTGTTTCCCGCTGTGCAGCAAAGTCTCAGTGTGTAAAGGGGACTTAAAACACTGGAAACGAGTGATGTGTCACATTATCTGTCAATCACTATTCTCTGTCAGTCGGTCTCTCCCTCTCGGTCTCTATTCTCTCTCTGTCGGTCCGTCACTATCTCTGTCCCTCTCTCACAGTCTGTCGGTCATTTTCCCCTCCTCTCTCATACTCACCGATCCCCGATCCCCGGCGCGGCACTGCACGGCATTCACACTGCTGTGGCGGCTTTTCCTCTTTTGAAAAAGCCGGCCGCTCATTATACAATTTCGTATTCCCTACTTTCCCCTCCCACAGGCGTCTATGATTGGTTGCAGTGAGACACGCCCCCACGCTGAGTGACAGGTGTCTCACTGTACCCAATCACAGCAGCCGGTGGGCGGGTCTATACTCACTTTTTCAGCAGTGGGGTCCTCCTGGGTCTCCTGCCATAGCATTTCATTTCATTCAGATATCTACAGATAGTGTGTGCTGACACTGATGCATCCTGAGCCTGCAGGACAGCTTTAATTTCTTTGGAACTTGTTTAAAATATTTTTTATTTTGAAAATTTGTGGGGAAGTACAAATTTGAAGGAGTTGTATTGTCATTGCATTAATCATTCTTATGTTCTACAATCTTACCATTTAAGTACTATAAAAATGGGAAAGGGAGTAAGGATAGGAAGAGGAGTATGGGGTTGAGGAGAGAAGTGAATTTTTATTGGGGAAACTGGGAAGAGGGGGAAGGAAAAAGGGAGGGAAACTGGGAAAGGGAGAACATCTAATAAGTTGGTTGTAATATGAGAGAGAATATGAGGATTAAACATATACAACAGTTATAATTGAGAACTATGAAATATATCACATTTGTCAACCTCTAGAGGATTTCAATATTATGAGAAAACCCGAGCTGAAGGCTAAATAATAAGATGAACACAAAGACAACCACATGTTAGAATTCAATTAGTAGGATCATCTGATCTCATGTAACGTCTTGGCGGTATTGATTCCATGGATTCCACTGCCGGAAATATTTAGGGAAATTATTATTAATAGTGGCATAATGTTTCTCAAAATTGTTGTGTTGGGCTAATGCTTCAATAAGTTGTGTAATAGATGGAGGGAGGGGATTTTTCCAGTTGGCTGCAATAAGGGATCTGGGGGTGAGGAAGATGTGGATAATAAAAAATTTGAAGTTTCTTTGGAACTTGTTTGGGGCTGCTTATTCACCAGTCGGACTATCCTGCATTGCAACCTTTCACAATGTTTCTCTGCCATCCACATCTGAGGAGATCACAAGCTTCTTGATTATGGTAATTATGTTGCGCATCATTGACAAAGGAACATCAAGCTCTCTGGAGATGGACTTGCAACCTTGAGATTGTTGATATTTTTCAACAATTTTTGTTCTCAGATAGTTCCCTTCTCCTCTTTCGGAGTGTGGCACACACAGACACAATGGAGAGATTTAGTCAACTTCCCCCCTTATTTGGCTTCAGGTGTGATTTTCATATTTTCCCCACCTGTTACTTGTCCCAGGTGAGATTGAATGAGCATCACATGCTTGAAACAAAGTTGTTTTCTCACCATTTTGTAAAGGTGCCAACAATTTTGTTCCGTCCATTTTGGGGGTTTTGTGTGAACTTATGTCCAATTTCCCTTTTTTTTTGTGTGTATTGGAACAACACAAAAACCCCCCAAAGGAATAAACATGTGCATGACAAAACTTGTGTAATTTCAAACATTTTCTTGGAGAAATACTCCAAGTATTTCCAAGTTAGCACCAGTTGGTGCCAACACTTTCAGCTATGACTGTAGCTGTTTCATCTATAAAACTGCGATGCTAATACGATTGACTGAGCACCTTTTCAAGTGAAACAGCTAATTTACTGCAATATTGATTGTACAGGGAAACAATAAAAAAAAAAAAAAGCTGAGCAGCACAGGGTTGAGCACTTTGTGTGAATGTAGCCTTAGGGGCACTTTGCACACTGCGACATCGCAGGCCGATGCTGCGATGCCGAGTGCGATAGTGCCCGCCCCCGTCGCAGCAGCGATATGTGGTGATAGCTGGCGTAGCGAAAGTTATCGCTACGCCAGCTTCACACACACACTCACCTGCCGTGCGACGTCCCTGTGGCCGGCGACCCGCCTCCTTGTTAAGGGGGCGGGTCGTGCGGCGTCACTGCGACGTCACACGGTAGGCGGCCAATCAGAGCGGAGGGGCGGAGATGAGCAGGATGTAAACATCCTGCCCACCTCCTTCCTTCCGCATATCCTACGGAAGCCGCAGTGAGGCCGGTAGGAGATGTTCCTCGCTCCTGCGACTTCACACACAGCGATGTGTGCTGCCGCAGGAGCGAGGAACAACATCGGACCATTGCGTCAGCGTAATTATGGATTACGCTGACGCTGTACCGATGATACGATTACGACGCTTTTGCGCTCGTTAATCGTATCATCCAGGCTTTACACACTGCGATGTCGCATGCAATGCTGGATGTGCGTCACTTTCAATTTGACCCCACCGACATCGCACCTGCGATGTCGCAGTGTGCAAAGTGCCCCTTAGGGTTCAGTGTTCAGGGCTAATTACTAAGTGACCAATTATATCAATGCCTGAATATTGCATAAACAGTCTAGGTGCCCCAAAGAGAGAAAATAGTACCATATTTTTCGAACTATAAGATGCACTTTTTTTCCTCAAAAGTTTTGGGGAAAGTGGGGGGTGCATCTTATAGTCTGATGGCTGCAGGGAAGGGGGGTGCGATGGTGGTGGAGCCGGTCATCAGAGGTAGAAGCAGACTGTAGCAGCACCTACTGTGACCATGTGGGCCCGCTCATTAGCCTCATTTCATATGCACTGCATCCCGACACCAATCATCTCTCAGCCCTGAAGCCAGCGCTGAGAGGTGGGCGGCATGATGGGAGGGGGGTGCGCTCATATTAAACAGCCATCCCTGGCTCCTACAGCCTGGAGTGATCATTTGTGGCTATATTCACTGCCCCCTGCGCATCATCATGAGCAGGGGGCAGTGAATAAGTATACTCACCGGCCACCGATCCCTTCAGCATCGCGATGACCTCCTGTCTGCCTGTCCGCTGATGTGTGTGGAGAGCGATGCACACAGCAATGACGTTATCGCTGAGCGCACAGCTCCACACAGGTCAGTGGCGCTGCTGCTGGCACAGACAAGAAGCCGAGCGATGCTGCGTGAAGCGAGGAAAGGTGAGTATAAACATTTTATGTTTTCATGTGTGCCACAGGATACAGGCCATATAATAGGATGAGGGTATATTCCAGGATGACGGCATATTCCAGGATGAGGGCATATTCCAGAATGAGGGCCATATTCCAAAATGAGGGCCATATTCCAGGATACAGGTCATATACCAGGATGAGGGTATATTCCAAGATGAAGGATATTCCAGGATGAGGGCATATTCCAGGATGTGGGCCATATTCCAGGATGTGGGCCATACTCCAGGATGAAGGCATATTCCAGGATGAGGGCATATTCCAGGATGATAGCACATGCCAGGATGGGGGTATTTATCAGGATGGGGGCTATACCAGGATGAGGGACATATATACAAGGATGGGGAACATATACAAGGCAGGAGGATCATTATCAGGATGATGTACCTTAGTAGAGAATTTGGGGACATTACGCCCATAACAGTGTCAGCAGCAGATCCTCGCCCCATAACAGTGTGTCATGACCACACTTTTTGCTTAAAATTTTATTTTCCTATTTTCCTCCTCTAAAACCAGGGTGCGTCTTATGGTCCGGTGCGTCTTATAGTCCGAAAAATACAGTATATTAAACCAAAAATCGTTAATTTATGCCTAAGGATTTATCAAAACAGTTTAACCCTAGAACACGCAACCATAGAAATCTCCCATAGAAAACAAGTGACCTAGCAGGCCTGCGATGCCCCAGATATGTGTTCTAGGGTTCATAAGTATTACATAAATTTGGAGAAGAAATAATTAATAAGAGAAAAAATAATGTGGTGGGAATATGAGTGAGGCACTATGGCCCAAAAAGGCATTTGCTTGGCGAATACTTACAGCTTTGACAAATTGTGGCCCGAGTTCGGTTAGTATATTAGGTATGGTTATTGTGCTACTTGTGCAGTGCTAAAAAAAACTTTCCGTGACTATAAAAATGTAAAATTTTGATCTGTGACACGGACACGACACTTCATAAACTAAAGCTTTATTATAGAGCTGTGCACTGCCAAATAGACAGTGGTTTTATTGCCCCTTACACAGAGTTTTAAAACTAAAAAAACTTGTGACTTCAAACAGGTTTGTTCATAAACAGGGCATCAATGTATTGTACACTTTCATCTATAAATAGTTATAGGAAGGAATGTGATCGTGGTTTTGTTCCCTGCTGGTAAAATGGACTGAGTGATTTCAGTGATTGCACAAGCTCGTCTGAAGTTAAAAATGTATTGTCTTAGGGTATCTATACATTCGCAAAAACTTGCCCATGGTTCCAGTAAGCTAGAAAAGAATTTTAGTAAATGGTCTTGGTTAAACATCTCCTAACATGTCCGCAGACCTATCTGTAGACCTCTGTGTTTCCATGAAATCAGACTAGTAGGCTGTGTGCACATCAGGTTTTTGATGCATTTTTTGACCTGAAGGAAATCCTGATTCTAGCACAGTCAATGAGAATCCTGAAGTCTCATGCACATGTTGCTTATTTTCTCCTTGCAGATTTGGTGCAGATTTAAATCGTCAGTTCTTCACCTATTCTAATGAATGGGAAAAACCTGCACCAAAACCAATAAAAAATGCACTGAAAAGGCAGCAAAAATGCAATTTTGTGCAGCAGCATTTTTCCGGCCAAGAGATACAGAAATAGTGCAGAAATTTCTGCACTAAATACTAGACGTGTGTAGTACCCTTATTATTTCATACCATGGTCATTAAAAGCGAAATAATCATAAAAAAATGATAAAACTCAGTGTAGAAATGTTACATGTTCTCAAAGATCTAAATACCAAATAAGACCTTCCCACCGACCCACCTACTCCCAAGCCATGGTCTCTTTACTGTTTTTATTATTGAATGTAAATCTAAATCCAAATGTGAATGTGCTATTCAAAAACATTCAAAAATAAAGAATAATTAAAAAAAAGAGATCCTACATATACCTTTTCTTGCATATTCAATGTATTTAGTTCAATAGTATTAACTATGATACTTGAAGTGTCATACTGTACAAGTATATATGAAAACATTATATCCTACTGTATGTTGACTACTTAGAATAACACTAGACATACAGTAGAAATGAAAAACAGAAGGACAATATTTCTCAATGACTTTCAGTTTAGGAGGGTTTTCTTACACTCTGTTTTAAAAACATAGGTGATAATTCTCTTCTGATTTAGTTTCTTTGTAGCAAACAACTCAATGAATGGGCAAAGTGAAAGGTATGGAATCTCAAGGAGATGTAAAGGGAAAAGAAGTTATCACCAAACCATATAATAGGTAATAATAACTTGTTGATCGGTGGGTGGCCCACTGCTGATGTTCGCAGCTATTGGCAGCACAGGTAATTTTTATCCCCATGGAGAACTTTAATCCTCATTAAAGAGTGAGGCAGCAGCCCAGAAACCCAACCACAACTCCATTCATGTGTACTGCAGCTCCATTCTAAAAGAGATAAAAGTGCCCCATTCTTCAATATCTGGCTTGATGTTAGCTAAGGGTCCAATGGCTACCTAGATGGCACGCGCTATGGTAGGTGGTCTCATCAAGTGGCCTGTGGACTGCATGTGGACCCTAAGGCTGGTTCAGGCAGCCCACAGGTACGTGAGCTCTTGTAACGATGTGGCCCGATCCAGGAGGCCACCGATGCCAGCACTTCTTTTAATAATAATAATAATAATAATAATAAATCTTTATTTCTATAGCGCCAACATATTCCGCAGCGCTTTACAATTCAGGAGGTTGATATATAAACAAATAACAGTTATAGAAAATACAATATTTAGAGTATGGAAAAAAAAGAAACAACCCTGCTCATGAGAGCTTACAATCTACAATGAGATAATGAAATGGGGGGGGGAGGCAAAGTACAAGTGCTTATTTACAATGACAATCCAGCCATCTCAAGGAAATGGGGGATAGATAATGGCTGCCTGGACCAGTTGGCCAGAACCTTGAGATGCATTTGGATGCCATGGAGTTTGACGTGGGGTTGTGTTCTGAGAAGGCATGGAGGGACTATGTGAATTTAGTTCAGCTAGGGAGTGTGATAGGCCACCTTAAAAAGATGCATTTTTAGGGAGCGTCTGAAGCTGAGTAAGTTGTGATTTGTCCTAGCTTCTTGGGGTAGAGTGTTCCAGAGGATTGGTGCAGCTCGGGAGAAGTCTTGAATCCGGGAGTGGGAGGTTCGGATTAGTGTGGATATTAGTTGTAGATCATTTGCAGAGTGTAGGGAATGGGTAAAATGATAGACAGAGAGGAGGGTGGAGATGTGGGTGGGGGAGGGGGGTGCCGCACTGCGGAGAGCTTTGTAGGTGAGAACAAGCAGTTTGAATTGGATCCTGTTCTTTTCAAGTGATTGTGAAACCAATTGACACACATTCAATTGAAATGTATCAATAAGCTCTCTGCACCACAATAACAATAGCAGCCACCTGCCAATCAGAGGCAGGCAGCTGATGTCGTCATGCTGGTGCGGGCAGCATATGTGAAGAGTGGCACAAAGGGGGACATTACTGTAATATGGGGACCAGAATAGGTAACAACATCATTGGAATATTGAGAACAAGATGGTGACATTACTACAAGATAAGGGCCAGGATGGGGGACATTGCTGCAATATGGATAAAAGCATGGGAACATTACTACAAGATGGGGACCAGGATGGGGACATTCCTACAAGATGAGGACCTATTTGCCACTAGACCTATTCATTGATTAGCATGTTGACCGACTTGTAGAATTGACCTGTCAGCCATGCCACCGGTACAGTATGTCTCTTTAAACTGTTCATCATACTTAATGGGGCAGAAGTGATAGCTCCTGGCTTATAGAAATGGGGTAGGTGAATACAAGATTGACTGAGAATATGCCAAGGGGCACTCTTTGGCTTACAATCCTCATAGTGCAAAGATTGTCCATTGAATAAAAGTATTTAGGACATTCCTCATGGGAGCATGTGACTGAGTGAGTTCTCTGCTTTGTCCAAATGACTAATAATACCATATATACAATTTTATAGTGAAATACTATATAAACTGAAATAATACTTTTCACAAAACACATTATAAGTTCTGGTTCCTGAAATTTGTGAAAAATATTAAATTTTACAGAATGAAGGATTCTGCAAATACGGAAAATTTATGCTAAGATACATTTATACTGTATGTTCAATTTACATTCTGTGCAACTTTAACTTCTCTCACAATGTATGAAATGTACATTCTGTTAGATTAATGTAACATACGATTATACAGTCAATTTACTCCTGGTCAGATAATGATTTTCTAACTGCTGCTCCTGATGGGGGAATTCAAGGGCTTGCTTTGAAGAAAATATATATGTATTGTTTTTATTGCCTTCCATAAATACCAAATGAACACATAATGCAGATGTACCAGAATAATAGTCAGCAGTGTATGTCATCTGTTAATGTAGCAATTCCTTCAAACAGCAAACATTTGTTGTTAACTTCATATTAAAGAATATTAATCAGAATAGAGTACCCAAAACATGACACCCAGTAAGACCTACAAAAGTATAACTGCTCATAACCACTGGTTGTGCCAAAATTAATTAAGACAACTTGAAAAATAAACTAAGAAACAAAGCCTTCTTTGAAATGGTAATGCGTGGGTTACTTTTAGATACCCTGCCAGATATAGGGAGGAAGGATCTCAGGAGGTGGGATGTAAAATCCAGACAAGGATGTGTCAAAAGGGTCAGTATTCTGGAGAAATCATTACAAAAGATAGAAAGATAAACAGACTTTACAATATGAGGACAGGGAAAACTGCTGTGGATGGTTGTCAAATTCTGTAATTGTAATCTGGCTTTGGGCTGGGAGTTTCACTACAAATGTTCATGAACATACGAAGTCCAATGATAGCTTGAAGTCCAGCACTTGGTGTTTGAAAATCCAATAACCTCTATTGTAAATCCATTAAAATATAGAGGATATGGACAAGTTTTCCTGATATTGTTTTTTGAATTGATTAAGAGTCAGATCGTTTCGAAATATGTCAGCAAAACTTTTCTGTTCCTGTATATTTGAATGGATTTACAATAAAGGTTATTTGAATCTGTGACGCCCTGGCTATCAGGTTGTCACAAGGTTGCCGTGCAACCTGCCCTTCTGCATGGTACCCGCTCCTCCTTGGTTACGGGTCCTGTCAATTTGGTGTTGCTACCAACAGGTGTACATAAATCCTGAGGAACACTCTGCACCACACCTACCAACCACCCATTGGGCAGCCTGAGAGGAATAGGGCCACCCAGATGGGAGTATGGAAGAGGGAGGGCAGAGATGTCAGTAGAGAGCAGAGTTGAGCAGTGAGACAGCAGTGACAGGACAGGTCATGCTGTGGAGCTGGGCTCCTGTACCTGTCCCAGGTGCCAGACGTTGGCCTGGCCAGAAGGAGCTGGAATCCATGTCGTAGGGGGTAGTGACAGGGGGTACGGTGCTGCTACAGAGAGCAGGCCGGCTGCCTTGTACAACAACCGGGCAAGGGCCAGGGCACGACGGGGTACGCGGACCCTAGGCTGGGAAGAAGCTTCATGCAGCCCAGTAATTCACCCAACGGGAACGGAGTCTTCAGGAACTGTTCCCCACCCGCTCCAGAATTGGGGTACTAGCACAACGAGGGGGATAGAACTTCCCACAACCGTCCAGAAAATCGCAAGCGTGAACCCTGAGAGCAGGCTCACCTTGCTAGCCACGCAGGTGAGCGGGATCCGAGTAGTCTTAGGCGAAAGGGATCCTCCAAGTTACACAGTGCCATGGGACAAGGCTTTAGACCAACCAGGAACACCAAATGGGCTCGGACCCAGTGTGCTCAGCCAAGAGAAAGAGAGCATTCAAGAGTTTGGTTTACCTGGTGTCAGTGTCATTGACTTTAGACTGTGTGAGTACCCGATATCCCCTTCACCCCCGACGGTTCCCCATTCCATACATCACCGGGCCCCGGGACACCAAACCCCCTACCCACGGAAGGGTTAAACATCCTGCTGCTTTAACAACGTCACCAGGCTCCCCAACAGCAGCGGTGGTCTCTCACATTACCAGTCACCGTGGGTGGCATCACGAACATTATCCCATTCACCACCCAAATCAACAATCCCCCCTTTTTATTTCCGAGGTAGCCGCGCGACCCTGCCTCGGATCCGGACACCCCTCAAGTCACTTTGGATCCGGGTCCGAGCAGCCCGTCGGCTGTCGCGGGGACGGCACAAATCCACCAAGTGCTGGACTTCAAACCATTATTGGACTTTATCAAGTAGGGCTGGAGCATCACCAGCTTTGTCCATGTATTGGCACTTATTATCTTCAGGCTGAATCAACACATGGATATCAAGTAGGTGTGAGCTGTATCTATCAATACTATTCATCTAAACATTTGAATTTGATTTTCAATGGTTGGACAGAATAAAAGTTATTGGATTTTAAACCACCGAGTGGTGGACATCAAGCTATCATTGCACTTTTTCAAGTAGAGCTAGAGCCTCACCAGCTTTGTCTGTGTTCCGGCACTTATCATCTTCAGGCTGGATAAACACATGGATATCACGTAGGTGTAAGCTACTGTATATATCAAAACAATTAATCTAAATATTTGAATCTGATTTTCAGTGGTTGAACATAACAAAGGTTATTGCATTTTAAACCACCAAGTGCTGGACGTCAAGCTATCATTGGACTTTATCAAGTAGGGCTAGAGCCTCACCAGCTTTGTCCCTGTTCCGGCACTTATCACCTTCAGGCTGGATCAACACTTGGATATCAAGTAGGTGTGAGCTATATCTATCAATACAATTCATCTAAACATTCGAATTTGATTTTCAGTGGTTGAACAGAAGTAAAAACTAAGATCACAATTTGTGACTTGATGTGGAGTAAGCATTGAAGTGGACCACAATCCCTTTATGTAGTGGTGGCAATATCCAGTTATCAGGATTTACTAATAGTGCACATTTTTCAGTTCTCTTCAAAGACCAAAAATTAGAGTGGGTAGAACTGTTCTGCTTTCAATTAGTCTCCACATCTGCAACTTTATGATAAATCTGGCTTTATGATGAGGACTAAGGAAAAGGATGATGTTAATGGCTGTACCTCTCCACTGTTTTAACAGAAACAGGGCTATCAGTTACTGAATAAGAATATCCTGTTTCTGGTATATGGATTGACAGTACTCTCAACAGATGGAGTAAAGAGAACAGGCTTGTTTCCTACTTCTAATCACTCTTGCCTGACATGCCTTTGTGGCTTGACACATGGCTTGACTTATGAAGAACATAGCTCTATGAATAGACAGTCATGTGATTCAGTATGGATATACTTGGTGTACAAAACAGGTGAAATGAACAGATTGCGAACAAGACAAGCTAATCAGTATGTCAATGATATACTGTATGATGTTTTGCTGAAGCCAATTAATGAACATCTGTATCTTTTTTTCTGTATTTTCTGTCACATTTTGCTGCATCTTTGCTTCTGGTGTTTTGGTACTTTTACTTGTATGTATAAAATAGTGAGTGGTGTCATAGCTAAAGGTTAAGAGAAGCTTATAAAGACTGAACATATGCACAGTAAGTTGTTTTTACATTTCTAGGAAAATACCGTGGAACCTTCGTTTATGAGGACAATCCGTTCTGGGAGTGTGCTTGTAAAGCAAGTTACTCGTCTAGCAAAGCAAAATTTACAATAGGAAATAATTGCAGCTCAGACAATTCGTTCTACAACTTGTGCAGTGTCCCATCCTGGTCCCCTATTGTGCCATTCCACTCATGCACAAACACACACAAACACAAACATATTATGCTCACCTTACCCTCCGTTCTCTCGGCGGCCTCCTGGATCTTATAGTCAGCGGGTATGTGTATCCGGTTACCATTGCGACTGATGCAGGAGCTTTCGCAGTCAGCGCTTCAACAGTAGACGTCATACGCAGGAACCGCTCGCCTCTGATTGGCCTCTGATTGGCCAGTGCGCTGACGTCAAAGGCATGAGCCGCTTGCCTCTGATTGGTCAGCGCGCTGCCTTTGAGAAGTGTCTGACAGTGGAAGCGGTGGTAACCAGATACACATACTGTACCTGCGGGCTACAAGAACCAGGAGACCGCCGATGGAATGGAGGGTAAGGTGAGCATAATATGTGTGCATGTGTGTGTTTGTGTGTGTATGTGTGTGTTTGTGCATGTTTGTGTGGACTGCAAGAGCGGGTCAGAGCGCGGTGAAAGTACCAAACCGGAACTGTGTGCGGTGAGTATTTGCTAGTACAGCAAAGCATTGCTCATAAACTGAGTTACAAATTTACAGCAAGCTTTGCTCATATAGCAAAATACTCGCACACCAAGTTACTTGTAAACCGACGTTCCACTGTATTAATGTTTTTATTTAGTTTTTTTACCATTTTTTTCAGGCGGGTTTCACGCATAATATGCCTACAGAGGAGGACATCATGAACAAGAGGACAGTTCGAATGTATGACACTGATAACAAATGTCCTTCTTGACTACTTCACCTTACAGCACCAGTTTATAGTGTTGCTTCCATTTTTTGTCCCCAAATGTTTTTTTCCCCTTTCCAACATTTAACATACGTGTACTCCATAGTCATGAGAGCCTTCTCACTATATGATGTACACATACGTCATAGTGTTCTCACAATCATTGCCGGGAGATTGGCTACTGCAACAAAAGCCAGGGTCGGTGCCAGCACCGTCCAAGGTTGTTTAACCCTATAACTGCCACAGTCAATAGTAGATACAGTTAGGTCCAGAAATATTTGGACAGTGACACAAGTTTTGTTATTTTAGCTGTTTACAAAAACATGTTCAGAAATACAATTATATATATAATATGGGCTGAAAGTGCACACTCCCAGCTGCAATATGAGAGTTTTCACATCCAAATCGGAGAAAGGGTTTAGGAATCATAGCTCTGTAATGCATAGCCTCCTCTTTTTCAAGGGACCAAAAGTAATTGGACAAGGGACTCTAAGGGCTGCAATTAACTCTGAAGGCGTCTCCCTCGTTAACCTGTAATCAATGAAGTAGTTAAAAGGTCTGGGGTTGATTACAGGTGTGTGGTTTTACATTTGGAAGCTGTTGCTGTGACCAGACAACATGCAATCTAAGGAACTCTCAATTGAGGTGAAGCAGAACATCCTGAGGCTGAAAAAAAAGAAAAAATCCATCAGAGAGATAGCAGACATGCTTGGAGTAGCAAAATCAACAGTCGGGTACATTCTGAGAAAAAAGGAATTGACTGGTGAGCTTGGGAACTCAAAAAGGCCTGGGCGTCCACGGATGACAACAGTGGTGGATGATCGCCGCATACTTTCTTTGGTGAAGAAGAACCCGTTCACAACATCAACTGAAGTCCAGAACACTCTCAGTGAAGTAGGTGTATCTGTCTCTAAGTCAACAGTAAAGAGAAGACTCCATGAAAGTAAATACAAAGGGTTCACATCTAGATGCAAACCATTCATCAATTCCAAAAATAGACAGGCCAGAGTTAAATTTGCTGAAAAACACCTCATGAAGCCAGCTCAGTTCTGGAAAAGTATTCTATGGACAGATGAGACAAAGATCAACCTGTACCAGAATGATGGGAAGAAAAAAATTTGGAGAAGAAAGGGAACGGCACATGATCCAAGGCACACCACATCCTCTGTAAAGCATGGTGGAGGCAACGTGATGGCATGGGCATGCATGGCTTTCAATGGCACTGGGTCATTTGTGTTTATTGATGACATAACAGCAGACAAGAGTAGCCGGATGAATTCTGAAGTGTACCGGGATATACTTTCAGCCCAGATTCAGCCAAATGTTGCAAAGTTGATCGGACGGCGCTTCATAGTACAGATGGACAATGACCCCAAGCATACAGCCAAAGCTACCCAGGAGTTCATGAGTGCAAAAAAGTGGAACCTTCTGCAATGGCCAAGTCAATCACCAGATCTTAACCCAATTGAGCATGCATTTCACTTGCTCAAATCCAGACTTAAGACAGAAAGACCCACAAACAAGCAAGACCTGAAGGCTGCGGCTGTAAAGGCCTGGCAAAGCATTAAGAAGGAGGAAACCCAGCGTTTGGTGATGTCCATGGGTTCCAGACTTAAGGCAGTGATTGCCTCCAAAGGATTCGCAACAAAATATTGAAAATAAAAATATTTTGTTTGGGTTTGGTTTATTTGTCCAATTACTTTTGACCTCCTAAAATGTGGAGTGTTTGTAAAGAAATGTGTACAATTCCTACAATTTCTATCAGATATTTTTGTTCAAACCTTCAAATTAAACGTTACAATCTGCACTTGAATTCTGTTGTAGAGGTTTCATTTCAAATCCAATGTGGTGGCATGCAGAGCCCAACTCGCGAAAATTGTGTCACTGTCCAAATATTTCTGGACCTAACTGTATGCCATCTAGATAGTTGTGAAAGGGAGGGTACTGCATATTTCACCCCACTGCCCCATCACAACCAGAGGTCAAACAATGGCAATGGTTTTCCAGGTATGAAGGACATAAACAGAAATACGGTCAGTGTAACTCTGTAAAGTCTAATGCATTGAAACATGGGTGATACACTGAAGAAATGTTTTGGCAATTAAAAAACGTTTTTCAGGTTTAAAAAAATAAAGGTACACATATTTTGGTATCAACACATCCAGAACAACCCACAGTATAAAACTATAACATTATTTAACCCTTTCATGACCTATGACATACCGATATACAGTATTACTGCTGGGTACAGGTTCCTGACTTATGATGTATGAGTAAGATGTGGCGATCAAGTGGGGCACAGGAGCTGTGCCTGTGTGATCGCCACAGGGAGCTCAGCTTACATGACAGCCAAGACCCTGCTGTCACAGCCAGCGATCGCAGCATTTAGAGGCTTGGAGAGGGAGTGCGCTGGTTCTCCCATACAATCGATACACCCACAATGTGATCACGGGGGCCCAATAGTTGACATGGCAACCCGAGGTTCTCTTGACAACCTCCCAGTCACCCAAGTATGGCAAGCCTATGAGATCATGCCAGGAGTAAGATCTCAGAGGTTTGTATCAGTGCAGCAATGACAGGTACAATGTATTTCAGTGCTGGTGCATTGCAATTAGAGCTGCTCGGGCTCACAAAAATTGGGACTGCTCAATTAAAAAAAATCCCGATCCGCTCTGGAATCCGGTGCCCATATAAGTCAATGGGGACCAGAATCCGGAGACTAAAAACGTTGGTGGAAGGCATAGGGGGGTAGGAGCATGCATGGTATACTCACCCAGGCTGTGTCATTGCGGCAAACTGCTAACGGGTCACGCTTTTCCCTTTCCGTAGCCGACAATAAATTATTCACTGTTTTGCCCGCCCACCGGCTTGTGTAATTGGTTGCAGTTAGATGCATCCCCACCCTGAGTGTCAGCGTGTCAGCTGACTGCAACCAATAACAGGTGCCAGGACTGGCAATGGGCGGGGAAAGCAGTGCAAGTGTCTGCGGGCAGTATGGTAAGCGTGCATATAGACACATGCAGCCCGCTCCTGTCAGAAAAGTGCGTGGCTGTCTCGGTGATGCGATTTCAGACTCGTGCAAGTCTGGCATAACATTACTTTGCACGGCCTGCCATTCTCTGAACATGAGCGTGCATGTACCTAGAAACACATGCACGCTCCTGTCAGAAGTGTGTGCGGCTGTGCCGGTGATGCGATGTCAGACTCGTACAAGTCTGGCATGACATCACCCAACACGGCCTGCCATTCTCTGAACATGAGCATGCATGTACCTAGAAACACATGCTCGCTCCTGTCAGAAGTGTGCGCGGCTGTGCCGGTGATGCGATGTCAGACTCATACAAGTCTGGCATGACATCAGCTGGCACGGCCTGCCGTTCTCTGAACATGAGCGTGCATGTACATAGAAACACATGCAGCCCGCTCCTGTCAGACGAGTGTGTGGCTGTGCTGATGATGCGATGTCAGACTCGTGCGAGTCCCTCGCAAGTGTGACTCCAGCCCAAGAGAAACCGCATGCGGCTTTTTTCTTTCTTTATTATGTAAATAAATAACTAAAAAAAAAAAAACCCACGTGCGGTCCCCCCAATTTTGATACTCAGCAGAGATAAAGAAAGCTGTGGGCTGGTATTCTCAGCCCGCAGCCGCCTAGTATTGCCGCATCCATTACATGTGACGATCTCGGTGCTTTACTGGCTCGTCCCGTTGCCCTGGTGTGGTGGAAATCGAGGTAATAAGCGGTTAATATCAGCGCACAGCTGCTACTAAACCCTAGGTTTTTGATGGCACAGGCATCTATGAGATACCTCCATCACTAACTTGTACATGAAAGTAAATAAGCACAAACACAGAGAAAAAATCCTTTATTTGAAATAAAGTACAAAACACACCCTCTTTCACCACTTTATTAAACCCAAACACCCTACAGGTCCGGCGTAATCCACACAAAGTCCCACGCCGCTTCAGGTCTGCTGCATCCCACAGCTAGCAGCCATAGAGATCGACCGCTATTTGTGACTGTAAACAATGACTGCAGGCAGACACAGTCACAGGCTGCAGGCATGTCTGCCTGCGACCAATCACAGACAACAGGACGGCCGGTGGGCGGGGAAAACACGGAAAGCTGTGTGTATGCGATGAGCCTAATGCATAGTACAGGAAATGAATGTGCGACCGGAAGCAGTTTGCCGCCGTTACACCAAGTCTCGGTAAGTATGAAACTCTCGCTTATTTCTTGTTTTGTTTATTTTCCCTTTCATTCCCGAATCTGGATCATACACCCGGAATCCCGTGCCCGGGTCTGGCACCCAGACATCTTTGAAACCGTGTGGTTTCGGACTTTTATAGTCCGGATCCACTCAGCCCTAGTTGCAATACATTATACCAGTGATCAGAGCAATAAAACTTAATGTCCCATATAGGGACTAAGCAAAACAATTTAAAATATGTAAAAAAAATTCTAAACATATCTTTTAATAAAACAGAAGATAAAGAAAAAATGAATACAAAAAATTATTCCAATAAATGCATATATTTATGTAAAAACAAAGATATTTATTTTAAAAAGTACTAATTTGGTATTGTTGCATCCAGAACCATCCCATCTATAAAAATGTCACATTAGTTAAGCCCTTCAGTGAACACCATAATAAAATATAAAAAATGTAGCAAAAACTATGTGTTTTCATCAAAAGTGGAATAAAGTCCGATCAAAAAGTCATATATAAATAAAAATGGTAGTACCGAAAACATCATCTTGTCTTTAAAAAAAAAAAACACCTTACAGCTTCGTCATTGAAAAAATAAAAACTATAGCTCTCAAAATACAGACATGCAAAAACAATTTTTTTTTTTTATAAAATAGTTTAAAGGTATAAAAGCGTCCCCAAAAAATACACGTGTGGTGTCACTGTAATCGTAATGACCTGAAGAATAAATCTGTCTTATCACTTTTATGATACAGTGAATGGCATAAAAAAAACACCCAAACTATTTATGAATTGTTATTTCTTCTTGATTCTGCCTCACAAAATACAGAATAGAAAGCAATAAAATACTACGTGGCCTAACATGGTACCAATAAAAACTCTAACTCATCCCCAAAAAAACAAGTCCTCACATGATTGTGTGAGCAGAAAAATAAAAAATCTATAGCTTCCAAAATTTGATGATGGCAACAACCTTTAGGGCTCATGCGCACGTTGCATAATAGCATGCATTTACGCTGCGTATTGCACTGCAGCGTAATTGCATGCGTCCTGCGTCCCCAGCATAATCTATGTCGATTGTGCATGATACGTGTGCACGTTGCTTTTATGAACGCAGCAATTTGGGTGCTAAAATTTTGACCCAAATCCGTGCATTCATCAAAACAGCATTTCAATTATTTCTGCGTTCTGGATGCAGCTCCCACTGTGTCTATGGTGGGGGCAGCATCCCGAGCGCATGAAATCGGCTTTTTTCTACAAAAATACTGCATCCATTATACAGTGTTTCTGCAGCGATTTGAAGCGCACATCTGCTGTCAAATCGCTGCAGAATATTCAGCAGTTACGTGCGCATGAGCCCTTATTTTGAAAAAAAAAAGCATTTTTAGTGTGATAGTAGCGAAACCCAAAAAAATCCTATATAACTATGGTATCCCAGTAAGGCTATGTGCGCACGTGTGCGTTTTTCATGCCTTTACGCAGCGTTTAGCACTGCAGCGTAAATGCATGCGTCCTGTGTCTATAAAGATTGTGCATAATCCATCCGCACGTTGCTTTTTTGAGCGCAGCGATTTGCATGTTGAAATTTTGATCCAAATCGCTGCACTCAAAAAAGCAACATGTCACTTCTTTCATGCGCTTTGGATGCAGGTCCCACTCTGTCTATGGCAGAGGCAGCATCCAGAGTGCATGAATTCGGCATCTATTCTGCAAACACATGAATCCATTACGTAGTGTTTCTGCAGCGATATGAAGTGCACATGTACTGCCAAATCGCTGCAGATTTTTCAGCATGGACGTGCGCACATAGCCTAATCGTACTGACTTGAGGAATAAAGCCACCCTATCACTTATACCACAAGGGGAACAGTGTAAAAAAACTAATAAATAAAGCCAGTTCTTCAAATTCTACTTGATTTGTTTATTCTGCCTCCCAAGGATTGCAGTAAGGTGAGTATTTATTCTGCACTCTTCGCTGAGTGCATACATCGGGGATTACATGTAAACTTCTGAAAAATTGATTCAGACAAATTTCCCATTGTAGAATTCACTGTAATCAGGCACAGATGGGTCACTTTGAACTCCAGACTGGCCTGTGGTCCGGCAGTATCCATCTTTTTACAGGTCTATTAAGGCGTGCACAAAAGGGCGGTTACAGTTTTGTACACTTTGAAAAGACTGACACCGCTGGTCAAAAAGAGTCTGGAGTAACTCTTGCCTCATTATTTAGAATGGATTCATCAGTGGGTTCACCTGAATCATGTATTTTGGAGATATAGATGGAAACCCTGATGTGAGTGCTCAGCATAGAGCACAGGATAAACGTGAACTGATTCAAATGTTCTGTACTCAAATTATCACCAATAGCATTCAACTCAGCCTATAAAAAAAGTCATCACACAGGTCCATCATGTGATAATGGAAATATAGGGGGTTTCCACATTACTGGCAGCACAAATTCTTTGGAAAAGTGCTATGGCTCTCCCAAAGAGAAAACCATCAAAATCTGCAGTTCCAAATCCAAATACCTCCCTCCCTTTTGAGCACCACAATGTGCTTAAACCACAGTTAACGTCCAAATGTTTGGCATTATTATAGTGAGGAGAGCCTGCTTAATGTACATCATATGTATCGCCAGAAGCACAAGCTGTGTACATTATACAGGCACTAAAATGTACTGGGCACTACAAGGGCTTATTTGCAATTTTTAATTTGGCAACAACCACTGTGTTTGACTCCAGAGGTGTTTTCCAGAGATAAAATCATCACTATACCCGTAGATGGATTCCCAGAGGGGTGTAATTTCCAAAATATGGTTACTTATGGAGGCTTTCTGCTTTTCTGGCATATAGGGGCTATGCAAATAGAGTATGCAAACTATTCTACTAAAATCTGTGCTCTAAAAGTCAAATTTCGTTCCTCCCCTTTTGAGCCTTGCCATGTGGCCAAAAAGTACTGTACAATTACTGTACTCAATTTAGAGTACTGCCATGTTCAGGAGAAATTGTGTAACACATTACGCAACCTTTTTTTACCTATTCCCTTTGTGCAAATTGGAAATCTGGGGCTAAACCAACATTTTTGTGGTAAAAATGTATTTATTTTTCTTCACTGCCCAATATTAAAAAAAAACTGTGACAAATCTGTGTTGTCAATATGCTCACGACACCCCTAAATGTATTCACTGAGGGGTGCAGTTTGTAACATGGAGTCATTTTTGGGAGGCTAAGCTTTCCTAGCATATTAAGGGCTATGAGACATGGCACCCCCACACCATTCGATCTAAATCTGCACTCCAATATGGCGTTCTTTCCCATCTGAACATTGCACTGTGCCTCAAAAGTAGTTTTCAACCACATATTGGTGAATTCATGAGAAATTGTGTACCAAATTGCACTGTACATTTACTCCTGTTTTAACCTTTTTGAAAATCCAAACTTTGGGGCCAAAATAACATTTTAGTGGCTAAAATGGTCATTTATTTTATATTCACAGCCCAGTGTTATACAATTTCGTGAATCACATGAGAGTTAAAATTGCTTGCTACATCCCAGTTCCTTGAGAGGTAGAGTTTCCAGAATGACTTTGTGTGTTGGGGGTTTCTGTGGTTTAGGATTTTAAATGTGATGTCCGCAATCTGTTCCAGCCAAAATACCGCTCCTTCCCTTCTATGCCCTGCTGTGTGCCCAAACAGTAATTTTCCACCATATATGGGGTATCACCATACTCAGAAGAACTGCACAACAAATAGTAAGTTCCATTTTCTCCTGTTACCATTTTTAAAATGTAAAAATTAGTATTAAATAAACATTTTTGTGGTAAAAATGTATTTTTTTTAATTTTCAGCGTTATAAAATTCTGTGAAGCACCTCTGGGTTCAAGGTGCTCATCACAACTCTAGATAAATTTCTTGTGAGGTCTATTTTCCAAAATGGGGTCAAATGTGGGGAGTTTCCACTATTTCGGCACATCAGGGGCTCTGTAAATGAGACATGGCGTCAGCTATTTATTCCAGACACAATTTTACACTTCATAATTCAAGTACCGCTCCTTCCCTTCCAAGCCCTGCAGTGCTCCCAAACAGCAGTTTTACACTACATGTGGGCTTTTCCTGTACTCTGGAGAAATTTCACAACAAAGTGTAAAGTCCATTTCCTCCTGTTAGCCTTGTCAAAAAAGACAAAAATTAAGGTTAAACAACATTTGTGTGGGGAAAAACGCAATTTTTCTTATTTTCACGGCTTAACATTATTCTGTGAAGCATCTGTGTGTTCAAGCTGCTCACCACATGCCCAGATAAATTCCTTGAGGGGTCTAGTTTTCAAAATGGAGTCACCTATGGGGGAGCTCCACTGTTTAGGCACATCAAGGTCTCGCCAAACATGGCGTCTGCTAGCAATTCCAACCAATATGGCAATGCAAAGAAATGTTGTTTTATGTTCATTGTGTATCCCAAAAATCAGAATAGAAAGCAATAAAAAATATAATGTATCCCAAAATCGTAGCAGTAAAACTTGAATTAATTCAGCATAAAAACAGTTCTATTTGTCAGGAAAAGGAAAAAAGCATAGCATAGCTTTCCAAATATTGCAATAGACAAAAATTTTATTTTGTAAAAAAAATTAGCATTTTTAGCATGTAAAAAACATAAATAAATTACATAAATCTGATATTACTGTAATTGTAGTGACCTAAAAAAAAGTATTTGTCTGATCCCTTTTACTGGTGAATGGTGTAAAAAAAAAATATAAATCAGTTCCTAAATTGCTGTTTATTTATTCTTCCTCACAAAATTTAGCTAAGGTTAGGCTCACATCATTATCCTGTGTTTTACAATTAGCACTCTCTTTACTTTCATGTCTAAATCAATGAAGAACAAGACAGTGTGGAGGTATTATTTTGTGCAGGGAGCACAGTGAGGAGCAATTATTCAAAGATACAGGGTAGGGTTAGATATTTTTTATTCAGGAGCATTATAATGAGCCTGTTATTTTTAAGGGCAATGTGATGTTTTGTGCTGCAGAAGACTGAGAAGAGAGAAATCTGCAGATATGAGCTATGGATCTGAAAACTCATAATACCATCTGGACAAAATGGAGAATAAAAGAAAGAGAATGACTCCAATCAGAGAAGGTGTCACCTATATGGTACCTAGATGCAAATGTTTGTTTGTGATACTGTGGCTCCTGTATGGTCCACCGTCTGATGATTGCTGTTAGCAACAACTTCCAGTATTTCCTTACCATTGTTAATGACATAACGGGAGTTGTAGGTTCATGCAATACAATTGTATATGGGGCTGACTCAACATTGCAATTGTGCACTGTATTAAGGTTGGTGCTGTATTTATGTACTAATGGTGGTCTGGTGCTGTATTCATGTTTGATGGGAGTACCGGTATCAGGTTCAGGTGATATATTCAGGTTCAGCTTCAGGTGATATATTCATGTACTAATGGTGATACTGGTACTGTATGCATGTACTGATGATGGTTCTGGTGATGTAGTCCTGTACTGACTGTTCTTTTGGTGATGTGTTCATGTGTGGCGCCCCTGAGCCTCTCAGGGCACTGCAAGGAAAGGAGCCTAGTATGCATGCTGGCATATTTGTGTCCCATAGGGATGTGCTGGACCACCTGAAACAGGGACATCCTGACCATGATCTGCACCTGGGTGACGTGGTCACGTATACCAGGCACCATGGAGAGAGGGGCTGGTATGCTTTGGATGTGCAGAAGATCTGTGATCTGTCCCTGACAGATCCTCCTACTCCCCCACCATTTCCAAAGTCCTCCACGCTGTGGTAGCAGAACCAGGCTACCCCAGCAGTTAGTTGCTGTTGTTTTATATTTTTGTTTGTTATTTTTCTTGAAAAGTCTGCATATTTGAAAATGTTAGTTGAATACGTTACTAATGAATAATCCCTGGAAAAGTCACCTGATTTTCTGCAAATTGATATGTTTTGAT
Source organism: Anomaloglossus baeobatrachus (assembly GCF_048569485.1). Lineage (NCBI taxonomy): Eukaryota > Metazoa > Chordata > Amphibia > Anura > Aromobatidae > Anomaloglossus > Anomaloglossus baeobatrachus. The sequence goes on along the minus strand of NC_134353.1, from coordinate 382,402,193 downwards.
AAAAATGGACCCAGGCTGCAGGACTAGCAGCAGCTAACACAAACTTGTGTCTTGTAAATAGTTGCACCAAGTGTGCCTCCCAAAGTAATCGTTTTTACCATCAGGACACTGATACTGCCACCAAGGAGAGGAAGATTGGAGGAAGATTGGAGGAAAGGTCTGGGATAGAGATGGCCCAGACCTGGTCACCACAGGGACTGGTGACCTGCCTCCTTAGAGGGTACTGGGCACCAGGACCTTGGGTGGTGGGTTGAATTGAGCCTCCCCTGTGGGAAGAATGTTATGCATTTAACAATTTACCTTTTTCTTCCGGGTTTAATAAAACTGTATCTTGCTTACAGCCCGAGGATGTGCTGTGTTTAACCAAGGGGGAATGTATAGCGCCCCTGAGCCACTCAGGGCACTACTAGGAACTACATCCTCTTAGGGACCTGGAGTGCCAGTGCCGATACCACCAAAGCACAACCAAAATCCTAGTTTTCCACTCCACACCGGGACTTAAGGGAGTAAGGGGATCAAGTAAGGGGATGGTCACCTAGAGATAGGAACGAGTCCAGGGAATAGCCAGCCTGGTGAGAGAGAGAACCGTTGCACACAGAGAGGTGTGTGGACGTGCTCAAGCTGGGTCCGTGCAACGGTGACCCGAGGGCACAGGAGACAGGTCGCCAGGGCGGGTACGGACAAGTTCCGCTGGGACCGGAGCACGCACGGGGGACAGGGCCCTAGATCAGGCGCCAGTTCTACACAGCTTGATAATCACCTGCACGGTGAGGACACATGGACTTCACTGAACCAAATAATCCGGGGGCATCAGCAGTAAACTAGAATTGAGGTTCGGACACTTACCTCCGCACTGCCCACCGTACGGAGAAGGAGACTGATACCCCAAAAGGGACAGTTGAGCCCCAAATGCTCTATGCTATGGGGACCCAATCAACAGAGAGTGCCAGGGACAGAGCAACCTTGGTCACTACATTGGCACTGATACTCCATGGGACCTGAACCAGTCATCCACGGGTCGGAGTAAGTAGAGACTGTTGGTTACAACCTTGTGTGGTCTCCGTTATTGCCCTTCACAACTCCCAGGCATGGCTCTACCTGCAGAGGGCCCAACATCATTGCTGCAGCTACCACCAGCCCTGGGAGTACCCACATTCAACAGCGGCGGTTCTACACCCTTAACCGCAACCCGCAGGTAGCGTCACGTACACTAACTTTTATCCCTACTTTAAAGAATTCCCCTCTTGCAAGAGAAGCCCCAGGGCACGAGACTGGGCAATGGCCACCAGAATTACAGTCCCATTTGCAACCGCCCGGGACCGAGTACCCTCTTCCCTGGGCGACACAATGTACATCACGTGGCAACCAGTTTCTCTTCTTGCTTCTCTCAATGAAGGAGGGGGTTGTAATTTTTCAATGAACATTAAGAGAATTAGGAATAGCAGCTATTCGGCATAGGCCTGTAAGTATGGAAATCACATATGAGCCGGACACATGACAACTAGTCATCCTGCTTAAATTGTGTATAGATGGGGTCACCAAACTGAATTTTTTCCAGGAGTGCAGGAAAACCTTGATTCAACTCTGACTGACATGGGGGCCAGCATTATTCAGGGAATGTCTGCAACCATAATGTACAGATCTAGCTCTTCATCATAGTGCTCATTCTAGCAGGCCCGATTATACAACAGTCCAACAGAGGTCTATGGCATAAGTCCTAAATCAGGACTGCCCAATTGGATATCCGGGTCTCTACTTGTTTGAGGAACCATAGGCCCTCTTATTGCATTAACTCAGGACAAGTGCACAACAGCTCAGCTGCTCAGCCAAACACATGTACTCACTTACTAGCTCGGTACATACTAACCATGACTGACACAAAGCTCTCCCTTATATATTAGCAGCATGCTTGACCTGAGGACCTGCAGGTCTAATTCTGTGAATATAGTTCCTTCACAAATCAGCATATGTTGTTTGGGCCTACCTTACTGTTGCATATGTGACCTATAACCTATGAGTATCCACTGCTCACTAAGTAACACAACACCCACAATAAATATGAGCACACAAAAATAAAGTTCCTGCAAGAAATAAATGTTAAATGGAATAACAATTGCATATGAAATAATACTTATACCGGCCCACTACAGTCATATGAAAAAGTTTGGGCACCCCTATTAATGTTAACCTTTTTTCTTTATAACAATTTGGGTTTTTGCAACAGCTATTTCAGTTTCATATATCTAATAACTGATGGACTCAGTAATATTTCTGGATTGAAATGAGGTTTATTGTACTAACAGAAAATGTGCAATCCGCATTTAAACAAAATTTGACCGGTGCAAAAGTATGGGCACCCTTATCAATTTCTTGATTTGAACACTCCTAACTACTGTTTACTGACTTACTAAAGCTCTAAATTGGTTTTGTAACCTCATTGAGCTTTGAACTTCATAGGCAGGTGTATCCAATCATGAGAAAAGGTATTTAAGGTGGCCACTTGCAAGTTGTTCTCGTATTTGAATCTCCTATGAAGAGTGGCATCATAGGCTCCTCAAAACAACTCTCAAATGATCTGTAAACAAAGATTATTCAACATAGTTGTTCAGGGGAAGGATACAAAAAGTTGTCTCAGAGATTTAAACTGTCAGTTTCCACTGTGAGGAACATAGTAAGGAAATGGAAGAACACAGGTACAGTTCTTGTTAAGCCCAGAAGTGGCAGGCCAAGAAAAATATCAGAAAGGCAGAAAAGAAGAAAGGTGAGAACTGTCAAGGACAATCCACAGACCATCTCCAAAGACCTGCAGCATCATCTTGCTGCAGATGGTGTCAATGTGCATTGGTCAAAAATACAGCGCCCTTTGCACAAGGAGAAGCTGTATGGGAGAGTGATGCGAAAGAAGCGGTTTCTGCAAGCACGCCACAAACAGAGTCGCCTGAGGTATGCAAAAGCACATTTGGACAAGCCAGTTACAGTTTGGAAGAAGGTCCTGTGGACTGATGAAACAAAGATTGAGTTGTTTGGTCATACAAAAAGACGTTATGCATGGAGGCAAAAAAACACGGCATTCCAAGAAAAGCACTTGCTACCCACAGTAAAATTTGGTGGAGGTTCCATCATGCTTTGGGGCTGTGTGGCCAATGCCGGCACCGGGAATCTTGTTAAAGTTGAGGGTCGCATGGATTCAACTCAGTATCAGCAGATTCTTGACAATAATGTGCAAGAATCAGTGACGAGGTTGAAGTTACGCAGGGGATGGATATTTCAACAAGACAATGATCCAAAACACCGCTCAAATCTACACAGGCATTCATGCAGAGGAACAATTACAATGTTCTGGAATGGCCATCCCAGTCCCCAGACCTGAATATCATTGAACATCTGTGGGATGATTTGAAGCGTGCTGTCCATGCTCGGCGACCATCAAACTTAACTGAACTGGAATTGTTTTGTAAACAGGAATGGTCAAAAATACCTTCATCCAGGATCCAGGAACTCATTAAAAGCTACAGGAAGCAACTAGAATATTAATCAAAAAATACCTCAAAAAGGAATAGGTGTCTCTTTTTCACATTTAAAAATAATTAATTAATTATTAATTAATTAATTATTAATTAATTATTAATAATAAAGGAAGCAACTAGAGGCTGTTATTTTTGCAAAAGGAGGATCTACAAAATATTAATGTCACTTTTATGTTGAGGTACCCATACTTTTGCACAGGTCAAATTTTGTTTAAATGCAGATTGCACATTTTCTGTTAGTACAATAAACCTCATTTCAATCCAGAAATAATACTCAGTCCATCAGTTATTAGATATATGAAACTGAAATAGCTGTTGCAAAAACCCAAATTGTTATAAAGAAAAAAGGTTAACATTAATAGGGGTGCCCAAACTTTTTCATATGACTGTAGTGGGCCGGCCACTTCTGGGCTTAACAAGAACTGTACCTGTGTTCTTCCATTTCCTTACTATGTTCCTGACAGTGAAAACTGACAGTTTAAATCTCTGAGACAACTTTTTGTATCCTTCCCCTGAACAACTATGTTGAATAATCTTTGTTTACAGATCATTTGAGAGTTGTTTTGAGGAGCCCATGATGCCACTCTTCATAGGAGATTCAAATAGGAGAGCAACTTCCAAGTGGCCACCTTAAATACCTTTTCTCATGATTGGATACACCTGTCCATGAAGTTCAAAGCTCAATGAGGTTACAAAACCAATTTAGTGCTTTAGTAAGTCAGTAAAAAGTAGTTAGGAGTGTTCAAATCAAGAAATTGATAAGGGTGCCCATACTTTTGCACCGGTCAAATTTTGTTTAAATGCGGATTGCACATTTTCTGTTAGTACAATAAACCTCATTTCAATCCAGAAATATTACTCAGTCCATCAGTTATTAGATATATGAAACTGAAATAGCTGTTGCAAAAACCCAAATTGTTATAAAGAAAAAAGGTTAACATTAATAGGGGTGCCCAAACTTTTTCATATGACTGTATATCTAAGGTGGCCTCATTGCAGGTAAAATACACTTGTTGGCCAGTTTCTTAGACTCAGTTGGTAATTTCTGAACAAAATACATTTTGTTAGGGAAAAAGGCGGATACGTTCTAGACAGATCTTGTCAAACCTGCCGCTTACAAGAATTAAAGGGATATTCCAGAGAAAAATAATTGTCACCAATTCACTAGAGGATAATAGAACAGTGGGGATGTAAAAACTGGACGACACATCTAAAGCCAACATACCCTCCCCCAGCAACCAGTATGCATTCAAAAATACTACTTGCTGTTGGCTATAATACACCTTTAAGGAAATGCAGACACTGCAGGGCTAAGAAAATTTGGGGTTGTCATCCAGTACATTTTTAATTTGCTCCTATTAACCAATCACATTCTGCCTTATATTTTATTATTCAGAAACTGACAAGAGAAAGCAGTCACAACAGACATTATAATTACAAAAGGGAAATTACATGGGAAAGTGTAGTTTTTACCAATCTTACTATTTACCAAAGTATGCCAGGTTAGGTGTGGCATGTTATAAGTTCTTCATAATTTCTTCTGATAGACTGACAAGCATAAGGGTAACAATGTGTTTGAACTATTGACTTTCAGGCTCCATATCTCACCATCCACTACAGGTTTGAGTGTGAGACTACCTTCATTTTATAGACAATCATCTTTGCTATCTCATACATAAATTTGACTTCCAACTATTTAGCATATGATTAGTTATGCAGATCCTTGTCATGTCACTGCATTGTTACTATTTTGCTCCTAAAAAGCTAAAAGTTAAATTTTATTATTTTGTTAATCCACCTTTGGCTTTCAACACTGACTGAATCCTTCTGGGCATGCTATCAGATTTAAACATGTCTTAACTGAAATCTGATCTCAGGTCTCTTCTACATGTTCCCAATGTTGGTGCACACTGGTCGATTCATTTGGGTATGTATACGGCTTTATCTTCCACTCTATCAAAAATGTTCTATTGGGTTGAGGTCTGGGGACTGTGGAGGCCAATCCAGCACCTCTATTTCGTTGACACTGAACCATCTGATCACCAATCTTGATGTATACTTTGGATCATTGTCCTGATCGTACACTATGTCATCCTTTTGTAAGCCGTGCACCGGGGTGGGCCCTTTAGGATACAGCGAAGTCACGAACGAGAAATAAACGGCCCCAAAACTAGATTAACTAACAAAAGTGCTTTACTACAATTTGAATATGAATGCAATTAAAACAGGGGAAGACATTCAAGGAAAATCCACAAACACTCAGCGAAGAGGCTGAGACCCTTGTGCTATATAGGGTGGCGCCTTACAACATGAGACTGCTACAATATATACACTATATGTTACTTACAGGCATGACTGGATATTCCAACCGCCAACTACCTATTAATACCCTTAAATATGAAACAAAATTGGATGGGTGTGAAATACAAGCCGCCCACGGTATAGCACAACAGTTTACAAACTTAAAATAAATTTACTCTAACCCCCAATTGACTATTCCCCTGCCCCAATATAAATATAGTGCCCTTTAATGGAGGATCCTTCCCAAGATTCACCTTGAATAACGAAACAATTTACTATATACAACGGCTGTTTAGCAAAGAGCATAAAAACTTAAATAAATAACAGATATTTTGTTCAACACAAGTTCCCTCCTGGATGAGCTCGATTATGCCCTAAAGTCTGTGATGGGTCTTAGTAACATCCAGGTGTGAGGTCGTTGTGGTCCACAGAGAAACCTCAATGGCAAAGATTTAAATAATGTAGCCGTGGAAACGATGGCACCAAATGGTGATTGTGGCAATAACTGTGACCTCACAGGGTTACTATGCCTAACTAAACTAACTACAGGCCCTGCCTCAGTCTCAAATATTCTGGCGCCAAACTGATGTGAGGTGCGTGCACGGTTACCCACCGCGATGGCGCAGTGGGCCTTACTTATCTTACTGACCCGGGTCTGCTCTGGAAAATGTCTGAAATACGCAGTCAGATGAGAGGCCTCTCCAACCGATGACCAATACTGTTTGTAACTATGGCTGGTCTCCTTGACAACATCTTATCAACTTCACGATAGCTTCCATTTAGCAATCTTCTCCCATCTGGTAAAGCGTTTATAAAGAACAATGTTATTTTTAAAATTACTATTTTGGATATATAAGAATTCAAATATCCCCATGAAAAGGTTAGCATATGCGCATGCAGCTCTAGAGCCCATCGCTGTGCCAAGCTTCTGGTGGTACAGATAACCTTCAAAAGTAAAAAAATTATTATTCAAAATGAATTCCATACTCTCTAAAATAAACTTTTTTTGAATGGGTGGAAATCTACTATCTTTTTCCAAAAAGAGGGACAAACTAAACAAACCAAGATGGTGCGCAATATTAGAATATAAAGCCGATACGTCAATGGTAAGAAAAAGAAAGGAATCTTCCCATTTAATGTCATATAGTGAAGTAATGAGGTGAGAGGAATCTCTCAGAAAACTATCCAATTCACGCACATATGGTTGCATTAATTGGTCTAGGTATGCAGCCAGATTTGCAGTAAGGGAGTTGATACCTGCAATGATCGGTCTCCCAGGTGGATTAATAAGATCTTTATGAATTTTTGGAAGGTGATAAAAAAACGCTAGGTTGGGATTTTTTATTTGCAAAAATTTTTTCTCCTGAGCATTAAGGATTTTATGTGTCACGGCAGTTTGTATGAGCCTCTGATAAGCAAGGATAGCTGCATCATATTTACTCATTTTAACTATTTCATAATATATGGGGTCTGAGAGAATCCTCCAGGCTTCCTTTAAGTAATCCCCCCTATTCTGGATGACAATGCCACCCCCTTTGTCTGCTGCCCGAATAACAATGGCCTGATTATTTTTAAGGTTATCCAATGCTAATTTTTCATTTTTGGTGAGATTATGCTTCAAGTTCCTTTTTGTGCTCATAACAGTTTTGAGATCTGTTAGCACAAGATCACTAAACGTTTTTATGTGGTGGCCTTTATTTTCAAGGGGGTAGAATTTGGATTTGGCCTTGCATGAAGTGTGAAAAAAAGGACTAGGTTCCGGGGCAACTTGGACATCATTGCCTTTGACTAGAAAGTGTCTCTTTAGTGTTAGTTTACGAATATAGTGTTGGACGTCCAAAAAAACGTCAAATTCATTAGATTTTTTTGAAGGACAGAAAGATAAGCCTTTATTCAGCAGGCTGATTTCATCCTTTAAAAGTTGGTGACTGGATAAATTATATATATTATTAGTGCCGGATGTGCTAGGGGGAGCCGAGAACATTACATTTTCGTTTTTTCTTTTTTGCTTGTGCTTAACTCCTGCTCTAACTCCTCTGTGAGGTTTTTTCTTTTTTTTGGAGTTGATTTCGGCACAAAGAAATTTGTAATTAAGTTGGAGGTTTTGGCTGGGGGCAAAAAAGGAACCAAAGGTGTGGATTTATTAGAGTTATCTAAAGTGATGATCTCTCCAATATGAGGGGAATCAGAAGAAATGCCATCATTGGAACAACCGGGGAGGGGGTCATCATGAATGGACAATTCCATTAGATCCATGATATCATTGTTCTGGGGAAAAGAGTTATCCACAGTATCAGTGATATCAATGGGTGTATCTAATTGTGCTCTTTTCTTTTTAATATTTTCTATTTGCAGCCTAATGGAGGCCAGCTGCTGTCGAGTAACTTCACTATTATCAGCATTAGAATTAGTATTAAAATCTGGAGCACCAGAGGAATTAAGAGGAGGACAAGGACTAGTTTTACTAGTCCTGGAAGCGGCATCCAAATTAGCCTGGGAAAAAACCTCATCTGCTAATAGATCAATTTTATCAGGAATGTGATTGATGACATCCCTGGTTCTTACACTAGGGGGGGGATTCATCTCTTTGGTATCAAGGGGAGCAAGATTTTTAGATGGTTTACTTCTATTAATATGGTATTTGCTATTAGCGAAACTCCGATAGGAGGTAGAACTAAAGCGCCTGTCTATTTTAGTGGGAAAGACCGGCGGTTCATTGGACACTTTTGTCATGGGTTTGTGTAGTTTGTCATGTCTGTCCCTTTGCAGTTTCTTCGATTTCCTAATGATTGTGTCATGTTCAAGTTGGGCAAGACGTGTGCTAATGCCGGAATTAAGATTCCTGTATTCAGGATGCATGCTAAAACGAGCCAAGTCCTCATACAGGCTATTAATAAGTTCAGTGGACACATCTGCAAAATGAGTCCTTTTCTTATGGAGACATTTAAGCATACCTCGCATGCATGTGGAGAAAAGTCCATCCCATTCAGCCGAAAATGTGGTATCCTGGGGGTAAGGAGAAGTCCGATGGATGTTGAGTCCTCTAGGGCATAGGTTTTCATCCATATAGATGGAAAGAAATCTGGCATCCAAACTGAAATGCAATTCTTCTTTGAGGGAATCTTCCAGACGATGAAAAAGCTTCCTCATGGACGAAGTATCCTCTTCAGTATATGAAAGCAGCGGTGTTATATCCGTATCAGGAACATTATCCTCCAATGATCCGACAGTTTGCAAAATTAACCTCTCCCTGGATGAGAGTCGATTATTAAAATAATCCATGATCTGGGGTAAAAGAAACGGTGACCCTCTGCTGCCTAGATCCACAAGGAGAAAGGTATACGTCCAATCCCAGGGTCCAATAGATAAGATAACTGTGGAAAGATAAGGCGCAAATAGGGTCTTACCCGGTATACACGTGGAAGTGAATACTGGCAGGTCAACTCACCTGGTTCGGTTGTGCCAGTCACAACCCCTTTCAAAGCATGTAAATCACGATGTGATGGTGTGGGAGGCAGCGGTCCCGCGGTGATGAGAAAATTCAAAAAGTGTAAGAAAGCAGGTTGATATACCGCGCCACACCACAGAAGCCAAAAGTTGTAAAAAGTAAATCCCTTGTTCTTTATTTTCACAGGTCTACGCGTTTCAGGGACATATCCGTCCCCTTCCTCAGGACAATGTACAGAAAATACTATAACAAGAGGCAGGTTGTGAGCTCTCATATATACATCTGGAAAAAAAGAGCCACGTAATCATTCAGTGCGTCATGATACTCTGACTCATAGGTGCACGAGGTGGAGGATAAAGCTGTGAACATTGACAAAAGAAAAAAAGGGGAAAAAAAAGGGAGGAAAAAAAGGGAGAAACAAAAGGGAAGACAAAAAAAGGGAGAGAAGAAAAAAGAAAAAAGAAAAAAGAAAAAAAGGGGACGAAAAAAGAAGAAAAAAGAAAAAGAAAATAAGAAGAAAGAGCTATAAACAGAGGAGAATGAAAGGAAGAAAGAGAGAAGAAAACGCAGTGAACAAATATTTATTAATATTAAAAGATGGAAGGATTTCGAGGTCTTCAAATGGATACTAAAACCATGAAAATATATATGAAAATATATATATGTAAAAAAAGAAAATGAAATATGTGTATATGTATAACTATTGTAAAAATATGAATAATAAAAATTTGAGAAAAAATAAAATAAAAATAAAAATAAAAATAAACCTGAACTGTAAGATTGTTATTTTAGCCCATAAGTAAAAAAGGGGAAAAAACTTGTATATATAAAAATGGAAGGAAATACCCCCAAATGTGGACAGATTCACAACATAGATACAGGGAACTAAACAATTAGGTGAAACTGAAGGGAGAATCATGCCAGCGATGGGAAAATAATCGAAAGCTAAGCGGAAACAGAAAAAGCCCGTAGGGAAGATAATTGCAGGGTGACAGCGTGGGAAAAAACTAAACACGCTTGCGTGAAAGGTGAATTGAGTTTAAGGAACAGTAAAAGGCGCCTGCGCAAGGGGTGACCCGAGGTTAATATCGTGAAACAATGTTTAAGTGCCTTGCAGTGCAGGGATAATACTATATCCAAGCTGCACAAGTGATAGCCGTATCAGCGGCTATGTGATCATATCAGGATAGTGCAGGGGAAAAAGATGAGTTGGATGTTCAGAGCAGGGAAAGAGAAAAGTGTGCCGACGTGTGAGGAAATATACTAAAACCGGGCAGTAAGAAAATTAACATTATCAGCAGCTGGATCGTGAATAGCAAAAAAAGGGGTGGAATCACTAGAAGGTGAAAAGCTAGGCGTGGTAGTAAAAAAATATATAAATATATATATATAAAAAAATATATATAGGCATATTTAAGCAAACCTTCAAAGGATAGGAAAAAAGAAATGGAAAAATTAGAATAAAAAAATATAATATAAAAATCTAAAAATATAAATAAAAGGGGAATGAACAAATACATAGAAAAGGAGCTCCCAATGGAGCTAGATGTGGTTTTATAGCGTCCAGAACAATAAAGGACCCATCATTATTTAATAGTTTCATCACTTCAGTTCCATATATTTATTGCATGTATATACTTATGTTGTAGATATATTCACATTTCTCTGTATGGTTCATGATATACCTCTCACTATTTTTTCTTCTTTAATTTCTTTTTTTTCTTCTTTAATTTCTTGTATTTCTTTTTCGGAATTATGAACATTCATCTCTATATGGTAGATTCCTTAATGGGGTATACATAATATGATATATTTTGTTAGTTCACTCTATTTTATCCTGAGATTTTTATACCTTTTAAATAGGTATCATCAAGCCCCCCCCCTTTTTTATAGAGGTTTGGTAAGAAATGTTTTTATTTTTATTTTTAAATTATTTCCCAGGGCCTCACTTTTGAACATTTTCGGCCTTTTGGGTCCTTTATTGTTCTGGACGCTATAAAACCACATCTAGCTCCATTGGGAGCTCCTTTTCTATGTATTTGTTCATTCCCCTTTTATTTATATTTTTATATTTTTATATTATATTTTTTTATTCTAATTTTTCCATTTCTTTTTTCCTATCCTTTGAAGGTTTGCTTAAATATGCCTATATATATTTTTTTATATATATATATTTATATATTTTTTTACTACCACGCCTAGCTTTTCACCTTCTAGTGATTCCACCCCTTTTTTTGCTATTCACGATCCAGCTGCTGATAATGTTAATTTTCTTACTGCCCGGTTTTAGTATATTTCCTCACACGTCGGCACACTTTTCTCTTTCCCTGCTCTGAACATCCAACTCATCTTTTTCCCCTGCACTATCCTGATATGATCACATAGCCGCTGATACGGCTATCACTTGTGCAGCTTGGATATAGTATTATCCCTGCACTGCAAGGCACTTAAACATTGTTTCACGATATTAACCTCGGGTCACCCCTTGCGCAGGCGCTTTTTACTGTTCCTTAAACTCAATTCACCTTTCGCGCAAGCGTGTTTAGTTTTTTCCCACGCTGTCACCCTGCAATTATCTTCCCTACGGGCTTTTTCTGTTTCCGCTTAGCTTTCGATTATTTTCCCATCGCTGGCATGATTCTCCCTTCAGTTTCACCTAATTGTTTAGTTCCCTGTATCTATGTTGTGAATCTGTCCACATTTGGGGGTATTTCCTTCCATTTTTATATATACAAGTTTTTTCCCCTTTTTTACTTATGGGCTAAAATAACAATCTTACAGTTCAGGTTTATTTTTATTTTTATTTTTATTTTATTTTTTCTCAAATTTTTATTATTCATATTTTTACAATAGTTATACATATACACATATTTCATTTTCTTTTTTTACATATATATATTTTCATATATATTTTCATGGTTTTAGTATCCATTTGAAGACCTCGAAATCCTTCCATCTTTTAATATTAATAAATATTTGTTCACTGCGTTTTCTTCTCTCTTTCTTCCTTTCATTCTCCTCTGTTTATAGCTCTTTCTTCTTATTTTCTTTTTCTTTTTTCTTCTTTTTTCGTCCCCTTTTTTTCTTTTTTCTTTTTTCTTTTTTCTTCTCTCCCTTTTTTTGTCTTCCCTTTTGTTTCTCCCTTTTTTTCCTCCCTTTTTTTTCCCCTTTTTTTCTTTTGTCAATGTTCACAGCTTTATCCTCCACCTCGTGCACCTATGAGTCAGAGTATCATGACGCACTGAATGATTACGTGGCTCTTTTTTTCCAGATGTATATATGAGAGCTCACAACCTGCCTCTTGTTATAGTATTTTCTGTACATTGTCCTGAGGAAGGGGACGGATATGTCCCTGAAACGCGTAGACCTGTGAAAATAAAGAACAAGGGATTTACTTTTTACAACTTTTGGCTTCTGTGGTGTGGCGCGGTATATCAACCTGCTTTCTTACACTTTTTGAATTTTCTCATCACCGCGGGACCGCTGCCTCCCACACCATCACATCGTGATTTACATGCTTTGAAAGGGGTTGTGACTGGCACAACCGAACCAGGTGAGTTGACCTGCCAGTATTCACTTCCACGTGTATACCGGGTAAGACCCTATTTGCGCCTTATCTTTCCACAGTTATCTTATCTATTGGACCCTGGGATTGGACGTATACCTTTCTCCTTGTGGATCTAGGCAGCAGAGGGTCACCGTTTCTTTTACCCCAGATCATGGATTATTTTAATAATCGACTCTCATCCAGGGAGAGGTTAATTTTGCAAACTGTCGGATCATTGGAGGATAATGTTCCTGATACGGATATAACACCGCTGCTTTCATATACTGAAGAGGATACTTCGTCCATGAGGAAGCTTTTTCATCGTCTGGAAGATTCCCTCAAAGAAGAATTGCATTTCAGTTTGGATGCCAGATTTCTTTCCATCTATATGGATGAAAACCTATGCCCTAGAGGACTCAACATCCATCGGACTTCTCCTTACCCCCAGGATACCACATTTTCGGCTGAATGGGATGGACTTTTCTCCACATGCATGCGAGGTATGCTTAAATGTCTCCATAAGAAAAGGACTCATTTTGCAGATGTGTCCACTGAACTTATTAATAGCCTGTATGAGGACTTGGCTCGTTTTAGCATGCATCCTGAATACAGGAATCTTAATTCCGGCATTAGCACACGTCTTGCCCAACTTGAACATGACACAATCATTAGGAAATCGAAGAAACTGCAAAGGGACAGACATGACAAACTACACAAACCCATGACAAAAGTGTCCAATGAACCGCCGGTCTTTCCCACTAAAATAGACAGGCGCTTTGGTTCTACCTCCTATCGGAGTTTCGCTAATAGCAAATACCATATTAATAGAAGTAAACCATCTAAAAATCTTGCTCCCCTTGATACCAAAGAGATGAATCCCCCCCCTAGTGTAAGAACCAGGGATGTCATCAATCACATTCCTGATAAAATTGATCTATTAGCAGATGAGGTTTTTTCCCAGGCTAATTTGGATGCCGCTTCCAGGACTAGTAAAACTAGTCCTTGTCCTCCTCTTAATTCCTCTGGTGCTCCAGATTTTAATACTAATTCTAATGCTGATAATAGTGAAGTTACTCGACAGCAGCTGGCCTCCATTAGGCTGCAAATAGAAAATATTAAAAAGAAAAGAGCACAATTAGATACACCCATTGATATCACTGATACTGTGGATAACTCTTTTCCCCAGAACAATGATATCATGGATCTAATGGAATTGTCCATTCATGATGACCCCCTCCCCGGTTGTTCCAATGATGGCATTTCTTCTGATTCCCCTCATATTGGAGAGATCATCACTTTAGATAACTCTAATAAATCCACACCTTTGGTTCCTTTTTTGCCCCCAGCCAAAACCTCCAACTTAATTACAAATTTCTTTGTGCCGAAATCAACTCCAAAAAAAAGAAAAAACCTCACAGAGGAGTTAGAGCAGGAGTTAAGCACAAGCAAAAAAGAAAAAACGAAAATGTAATGTTCTCGGCTCCCCCTAGCACATCCGGCACTAATAATATATATAATTTATCCAGTCACCAACTTTTAAAGGATGAAATCAGCCTGCTGAATAAAGGCTTATCTTTCTGTCCTTCAAAAAAATCTAATGAATTTGACGTTTTTTTGGACGTCCAACACTATATTCGTAAACTAACACTAAAGAGACACTTTCTAGTCAAAGGCAATGATGTCCAAGTTGCCCCGGAACCTAGTCCTTTTTTTCACACTTCATGCAAGGCCAAATCCAAATTCTACCCCCTTGAAAATAAAGGCCACCACATAAAAACGTTTAGTGATCTTGTGCTAACAGATCTCAAAACTGTTATGAGCACAAAAAGGAACTTGAAGCATAATCTCACCAAAAATGAAAAATTAGCATTGGATAACCTTAAAAATAATCAGGCCATTGTTATTCGGGCAGCAGACAAAGGGGGTGGCATTGTCATCCAGAATAGGGGGGATTACTTAAAGGAAGCCTGGAGGATTCTCTCAGACCCCATATATTATGAAATAGTTAAAATGAGTAAATATGATGCAGCTATCCTTGCTTATCAGAGGCTCATACAAACTGCCGTGACACATAAAATCCTTAATGCTCAGGAGAAAAAATTTTTGCAAATAAAAAATCCCAACCTAGCGTTTTTTTATCACCTTCCAAAAATTCATAAAGATCTTATTAATCCACCTGGGAGACCGATCATTGCAGGTATCAACTCCCTTACTGCAAATCTGGCTGCATACCTAGACCAATTAATGCAACCATATGTGCGTGAATTGGATAGTTTTCTGAGAGATTCCTCTTACCTCATTACTTCACTATATGACATTAAATGGGAAGATTCCTTTCTTTTTCTTACCATTGACGTATCGGCTTTATATTCTAATATTGCGCACCATCTTGGTTTGTTTAGTTTGTCCCTCTTTTTGGAAAAAGATAGTAGATTTCCACCCATTCAAAAAAAGTTTATTTTAGAGAGTATGGAATTCATTTTGAATAATAATTTTTTTACTTTTGAAGGTTATCTGTACCACCAGAAGCTTGGCACAGCGATGGGCTCTAGAGCTGCATGCGCATATGCTAACCTTTTCATGGGGATATTTGAATTCTTATATATCCAAAATAGTAATTTTAAAAATAACATTGTTCTTTATAAACGCTTTATTGACGATCTGTTCATAATCTGGGATAATAAACACAATGATATTGATTCTTTCTTGAGGCACATGGATTCTAATGACTGGGGGCTCAGCTTCACCTCTACTGTCCACAAATCTGAGATTAATTTTTTGGACCTCACTATTTTTCATTGTGACAGTAACATTTTAACCAAAACGTATTTCAAACAGGTAGATTCTAATGGATATATCCAGTATAATAGTGAACACTATACCAAATGGCTGAGGAACATTCCAATTAACCAGTATAAGCGCATTAGGAGGAACTGCTCTCGTTTTAATGATTTTAATGATCAGGTTAAAATACTTAGGAAACGGTTTTTAGATAAAGAATACCCTAGAACTCTTGTACAAAGAGCTTACCTTGATACTGCTACCTTGCAACAAAAAGACCTGATTTTACCCAAAATTTCCACTGCTTCCACCTCCTGCAACACTGAGAACACTTTCACTTTGAATTTTCTGACTACCTACAGCAGTGATAATAATATTATTAGGAAGATTTTTTCTAAACATTGGGGAGTTCTCTT
This sequence comes from Anomaloglossus baeobatrachus, assembly GCF_048569485.1. Taxonomy (NCBI): domain Eukaryota; kingdom Metazoa; phylum Chordata; class Amphibia; order Anura; family Aromobatidae; genus Anomaloglossus; species Anomaloglossus baeobatrachus. Next base: position 382,386,173 of record NC_134353.1, on the reverse strand, counting down.
AAATGACCCCTTTCTAAAAACTATCCTTCCCCCCCTTCCAGGTATTACATTTAGGAAGGCCTCCAGCATTAAGAATGTTTTAGCCCCCAGTCGGCTTAAACCTGCCCCTCTCAAGAACCATATTAGTAATTCCATTTCTGCTGCCCCCCCAGGATCTTACCGATGTGGCTCTAAGAATTGCCTTTGTTGTAGAACTATCAGTCATAAACGGACTTCCTTCAGCTCCTTGAAGGGAGCGGAGGAATTTACCATCAAGAATCATTTAAACTGTTTGTCTAATTTTGTTATTTATCTTATAGACTGCAATTGTGGCAAACAGTATATAGGCAGGACTTGTCAAGCCCTGCATAACCGACTAAATGCGCATAGGCATAACATTAAGATTGGTTATATGCTACATGGATTGTCCAAGCATTGTACACTATTCCATAATAAAACTATGGCCTTTACTATCACTCCTATTGAGCAAATATCTCCGAATTGTCCCAATAGAATGGATAGTCTAAATAAAAAAGAATCATATTGGATACATAAACTGGGCACTCTGAAACCCATGGGACTGAATTTAGTAACTGATTTATCTTTTTAACAAGTAATTATAATCCTTTTATTCTATATTTTTTAATTTTTAATTAATAAAATTTTCTAAATATTTTTTATATACATATATTTATATATCCCTTGAGGTCCTATATGATATTTATTGAATTTATTCATAGCTTTTGTCTTTTAATATTCTTCAATTGTATTTATTTATTTCATCATTATTTAATAGTTGCATCACTTCAGTTCCATATATTTATTGCATGCATATACTTATGTTGTAGATATATTCACATTTCTCTGTATGGTTCATGATATACCTCTCACTATTTTTTCTTCTTTAATTTATTTTTTTTCTTCTTTAATTTCTTGTATTTCTTTTTCGGAATTATGAACATTCATCTCTATATGGTAGATTCCTTAATGGGGTATACATAATATGATATATTTTGTTAGTTCACTGGCTCAGTGGTTAGCACTGCAGTCTTGCAGCGCTGGGGTCCTGGGTTCAAATCCCACCAAGGACACCATCTGCAAGGAGTTTGTATGTTCTCCCCGTGTTTGCGTGGGTTTCCTCCGGGTTCTCCGGTTTCCTCCCACACTCCAAAGACATACAGATAGGGACTCTAGATTGTGAGCCCCAATGGGGACAGTGTTGCAAATGTATGTAAAGCGCTGTGGAATTAATAGCGCTATATAAATGAATAAAATTATTATTATTATTATTATTATTATTTTATCCTGAGATTTTTATACCTTTTAAATAGGTATCATCAAGCCCCCCCCCTTTTTTATAGAGGTTTGGTAAGAAATGTTTTTATTTTTATTTTTAAATTATTTCCCAGGGCCTCACTTTTGAACATTTTCGGCCTTTTGGGTCCTTTATTGTTCTGGACGCTATAAAACCACATCTAGCTCCATTGGGAGCTCCTTTTCTATGTATTTGTTCATTCCCCTTTTATTTATATTTTTAGATTTTTATATTATATTTTTTTATTCTAATTTTTCCATTTCTTTTTTCCTATCCTTTGAAGGTTTGCTTAAATATGCCTATATATATTTTTTTATATATATATATTTATATATTTTTTTACTACCACGCCTAGCTTTTCACCTTCTAGTGATTCCACCCCTTTTTTTGCTATTCACGATCCAGCTGCTGATAATGTTAATTTTCTTACTGCCCGGTTTTAGTATATTTCCTCACACGTCGGCACACTTTTCTCTTTCCCTGCTCTGAACATCCAACTCATCTTTTTCCCCTGCACTATCCTGATATGATCACATAGCCGCTGATACGGCTATCACTTGTGCAGCTTGGATATAGTATTATCCCTGCACTGCAAGGCACTTAAACATTGTTTCACGATATTAACCTCGGGTCACCCCTTGCGCAGGCGCCTTTTACTGTTCCTTAAACTCAATTCACCTTTCGCGCAAGCGTGTTTAGTTTTTTCCCACGCTGTCACCCTGCAATTATCTTCCCTACGGGCTTTTTCTGTTTCCGCTTAGCTTTCGATTATTTTCCCATCGCTGGCATGATTCTCCCTTCAGTTTCACCTAATTGTTTAGTTCCCTGTATCTATGTTGTGAATCTGTCCACATTTGGGGGTATTTCCTTCCATTTTTATATATACAAGTTTTTTCCCCTTTTTTACTTATGGGCTAAAATAACAATCTTACAGTTCAGGTTTATTTTTATTTTTATTTTTATTTTATTTTTTCTCAAATTTTTATTATTCATATTTTTACAATAGTTATACATATACACATATTTCATTTTCTTTTTTTACATATATATATTTTCATATATATTTTCATGGTTTTAGTATCCATTTGAAGACCTCGAAATCCTTCCATCTTTTAATATTAATAAATATTTGTTCACTGCGTTTTCTTCTCTCTTTCTTCCTTTCATTCTCCTCTGTTTATAGCTCTTTCTTCTTATTTTCTTTTTCTTTTTTCTTCTTTTTTCGTCCCCTTTTTTTCTTTTTTCTTTTTTCTTTTTTCTTCTCTCCCTTTTTTTGTCTTCCCTTTTGTTTCTCCCTTTTTTTCCTCCCTTTTTTTTCCCCTTTTTTTCTTTTGTCAATGTTCACAGCTTTATCCTCCACCTCGTGCACCTATGAGTCAGAGTATCATGACGCACTGAATGATTACGTGGCTCTTTTTTTCCAGATGTATATATGAGAGCTCACAACCTGCCTCTTGTTATAGTATTTTCTGTACATTGTCCTGAGGAAGGGGACGGATATGTCCCTGAAACGCGTAGACCTGTGAAAATAAAGAACAAGGGATTTACTTTTTACAACTTTTGGCTTCTGTGGTGTGGCGCGGTATATCAACCTGCTTTCTTACACTTTTTGAACAATCTGTACATAGTCAATCATCAAGATTTCTAGGGGTGCAGACGTGAAGATGGCCTGGACAGGGGCCCGTTGTTCGGGGCTCTTACTCAATCCGCAAGCTCGACACTTCAGACATGCTTCAGTTACCATATCTGTCAAGTCAGGGCAATATACTAGCCGTTGGAGCCACTTGTAGGTTTCATCGCTCCCAAAATGGGCGCCCCTCTCATGGGCTTCCCGGGCAGCCTCTGATCCCAAAGACATAGGTATAACAATCTGTTGTCGGTACTGCAACTCAGACTTTAAGTATACAGTCCGGCACAGGACTCCCTGGATAACATTTAGTTTATCCCACTGCCTCAGCAACTTCTGTCCTTCTGTGGTCAGACAGGCCCTCTCTTCCGGCCGTGGCCAGACTTTGGTCCGGACCCACTCTTTCACTCGCCGTAGGTCCGGACAGCCATCCTGGACTCTCCCCCAATCATCCAAAGTCTTCCCTAACACCATTGGCATCCCAGAAGCCACCCCACTTGAATGTGCCAAGTTCTGGAATAGAGGTAATCGCCCGAGATTCGGTGTTTCAGTGTCCTCTAGCTCCTCATCAACATTCTGGGTGGGCAATCCTACAGGAACTCGGGAGAGTGCATCAGCATTGCTGTTCTCCCTTCCTGACCGAAACTGGATGTGGTATTGGTACTTGGAAAGACGAGCCATCCACCTCTGTTCAAGAGCTCCTAGTTTGGCATTCCCTAAGTGTGCTAATGGGTTATTATCAGTCATTACAGTCACTTCGGCACCCGTCAGATACTCAGCGAACTTTTCCGTCATGGCCCATACCAGTGCCAAAAGTTCCAACTTAAAAGAACTATAGTTGTCGGGGTTGCGCTCTGACTCCCTCAGAGACCTACTGCCATAAGCAATTACTCTCTCACGTCCATCTTGCATTTGAGATAGTACTGCCCCCAGACCATGTAAACTCCCGTCAGTATATAACAAGAATGGGGCATCAAACCGCGCATAGGCCAGAATTGGGGCACTCGTTAAAGCCTTTTTCAGTGACTCAAAAGCTTCTTGCTGACGTGGTCCCCACTCGATGGGCCGAGTCTTGGGTCCCCCAGCCGTGCCCCTCAGCAACTCGTTTATCGGGCCGGCCAGATGAGCAAACTTGGGTATAAACCTTCGATAATACCCGGCCAGACCCAGAAAGGCCCGCACTTCCCGTAGGGTATTCGGTCGCGGCCACTTCTGGACGGCCTCCACCTTACTGGCGGCCGGCTGTACCCCCTCCGTGGTGACCACATGTCCTAAGTACTCTATCCGATGTTGAAACAGTTGACACTTCCTGGGCTTGATCTTGAGACCATGGTCTCGCAACCGCCCCAAGACCTGCCGCAACTTCTGGAGGTGATCCTTGAATGAAGTTCCAAACACTATCACGTCATCCAGGTATATCAATACCGACTCAAAGTTGAGATCACCCAGACAGTGCTCCATCAACCGCTGAAAGGTCCCCGGGGCATTGGACAGGCCGAATGGCATGCGATTAAACTCGTAGAGTCCCATGGGTAAGATGAAAGCCGTCTTCGCCTTGTCCTTTTCGGCCACTGGTACTTGCCAGTAGCCGCTGGTCAAATCAAGAGTTGAAAAAAACTTTGCATGACCTAGGGCGGACAATGACTCTTCGATCCGTGGAAGAGGGTAGGCATCCCGGACAGTCTGGGCATTCAGTTTCCGGTAGTCAACACAGAATCGGAGAGATCCGTCTTTCTTCCTCACCAAGACCACTGGCGCTGCCCATGGACTTTGGCTCTCTTGGACCACCCGATTTTCCAACATGCTGGCCACCATATCTTTCACCTCCTGATACATTTTGGGTGGGATTTGCCGATAGCGTTCCCGGATTGGGGCAGCATCACCGGTAGGAATTTCATGCTCAATGGCGGAAGTACACCCGAAGTCTTCATCATTTCTTGAGAACGCTTCCTGGTATTCCCAAAGAGTGTCTTCGAGAAGCTTTTGTTGCCCCGGAGTGAGGGTTCGGCGGTCCACTCCCATCAGAGACATGATCACTTGGCCATTCCATTCAGCTGTCGGGGTCGCTCTTTGTTGGACACCTACGGCATAAGTCCAGGCTGACCTCCTATCTGGCTGTAGCGTGAAATCCCTCCGCCGAAGAATTTCCCCATCAAGCACATAGACTTCGGCCAGCAGAGTATTTCCAGGAATGGTTAATTCACTGTCTAGGACATTAATGCATCGTACAGGTGCGCACCCATTCTTTACGGTGACAAGAGCCCGGGCTACCAGCGGTCTGGTTGATGCTTCCCCTTGAGTGACAGGCTCAATCAAGACCTCCAGCCCATTCAGTCGTCTCCCAGCACCCACAGGCAGCATCAATATTTGCTCCTGTTGTGGTGGGATCTTCACCTGAGTCTTCAGCGGTACCCTCACTCGTCCGATTGGCTGACCGTGCCTGGTGCTCTTTTGCAGGCTACAGCTCCTCACCATTTGCTGCAGAACTTTCTGTGTCGGCCGATGCGTGGTAGCCTGTTGCCAATACTTAGGCCCTTCCTTGGCATACATGTGGTGATCTAGATCTCTCAACACGTTCATACCCAGCGTCACGTCCAATCCTCTCCGGGACGGATGGTTCACGAGCACAACTCCCTTCTTGCCAATGCTCTGGTCTAACAATCGGATATGCATCCAGACTATCCCTTGTACATCCAACTCATTGTTATTGGCAGCTGTCAGCCTAATGACACTTCCATCTTCCGGTTCCATCAAGTGCCCAAAATATCTCTCAAAGAATTCCAGCGGCATAATCGTGCATTCCGACCCAGTATCGACTAGGCAGCGTAACCGTTTACCTTCGAACTCGGCTTCTATTACAGGGCTTCTGGCATATAGGTTGTGTTCTTCATACACTGGACTTGACTGCGGCGGCTGATAGTTTAACGCCCGCTCGGCTCCCATCTGTGCAGAGCAGTCTCTGGCGATATGGCCAAATTGTTGACAGTACCAACATTGGGGCCCACGGTGGGGTTGTGATCTTAATGTGTCGTACCTCATGGAATTCCGCCTCCTGGCCGGTGTTGCCATAGAGACTCGGGGTCGCGGAGCTATTGGTGGTGCGTGAAGTGGTCGGTCGCACACCTGAGTTACCTTCAGTTGAAGTTCCTGCATTTGTTCTGTTAAAGTCTGGATCACATCCCTCAGGACAGCCGCCTCTCCTGATCCTTTCTGACCCTCTGCAATATGGGCACTGCTCACCCACTTCTTGATCACAGGAATTGACTCCTCCTCCCGTTCTAAAGCGGCTAGATAGCTGTCATCAAATGTCAGAGTTGAGTTGCTCCGAGTCATCTCTCGGAGCTTATCCTGTAAAGACTTATTGGCTATCCCAGCAATGAACTGGTCCCTCAGGATCTTGTCCAGCTCCTGAAAGGCGCCTATGCCCGCTGAGTCACGCCTCCGGATCTCCTGCATTGCTTCCTGCAAGGCGTTTGCATACCGCACAAGTGTTTCTCCTTCACGCTGTAGCTGATTGAAGAATCCACTTCTCAGCTGCGCCACTTGCACACGGGCCCCATGGACCCTCTCTAACAGGGCAAATACCTTCTCAATGGTGTCTCTCTCGGATTCAGGGCGCACCATCAGTGTCCTTCGGGCATCACCCTCTAGGGCATTCAGAGCTACTTCTGCCTGTAATTCCGGAGTCAGGTTACACATCTTGACTGCACTCCGAACCCTCTCCATCCAATCCTCAAGGCCGATGTTGCTACCATCAAACCTAACCAAGGGAGGGAACAAAGTCCCCGCTGGAAGGTACCCTACCTGGGGTGACATGGCAGATTGCACTGGTGACATTAGGGAAAGCTGGCTTGCCTGTGCTGGGGCCTGGACTGGTGCTGCTAATGCCAGTGAGTTGACTCCCGCCGCATTCCCGTCCATAACGGTCGCTGTATCCTGCCGACTACGCCAAAATTTGTAAGCCGTGCACCGGGGTGGGCTCTTTAGGATACAGCGAAGTCACGAACGAGAAATAAACGGCCCCAAAACTAGATTAACTAACAAAAGTGCTTTACTACAATTTGAATATGAATGCAATTAAAACAGGGGAAGACATTCAAGGAAAATCCACAAACACTCAGCGAAGAGGCTGAGACCCTTGTGCTATACAGGGTGGCGCCTTACAACATGAGACTGCTACAATATATACACTATATGTTACTTACAGGCATGACTGGATATTCCAACCGCCAACTACCTATTAATACCCTTAAATATGAAACAAAATTGGATGGGTGTGAAATACAAGCCGCCCACGGTATAGCACAACAGTTTACAAACTTAAAATAAATTTACTCTAACCCCCAATTGACTATTCCCCTGCCCCAATATAAATATAGTGCCCTTTAATGGAGGATCCTTCCCAAGATTCACCTTGAATAACGAAACAATTTACTATATACAACGGCTGTTTAGCAAAGAGCATAAAAACTTAAATAAATAACAGATATTTTGTTCAACACAAGTTCCCTCCTGGATGAGCTCGATTATGCCCTAAAGTCTGTGATGGGTCTTAGTAACATCCGGGTGTGAGGTCGTTGTGGTCCACAGAGAAACCTCAATGGCAAAGATTTAAATAATGTAGCCGTGGAAACGATGGCACCAAATGGTGATTGTGGCAATAACTGTGGCCTCACAGGGTTACTATGCCTAACTAAACTAACTACAGGCCCTGCCTCAGTCTCAAATATTCTGGCGCCAAACTGATGTGAGGTGCGTGCACGGTTACCCACCGCGATGGCGCAGTGGGCCTTACTTATCTTACTGACCCGGGTCTGCTCTGGAAAATGTCTGAAATACGCAGTCAGATGAGAGGCCTCTCCAACCGATGACCAATACTGTTTGTAACTATGGCTGGTCTCCTTGACAACATCTTATCAACTTCACGATAGCTTCCATTTAGCAATCTTCTCCCATCTGGTAAGGATTCAGATACAGTCACGGTCAGCTTCACTCCGCCACAGCTCTGGTAAAGATGATAGATTTCTACTCGCAAATATTCTCTCTTCCCTCTTCTGCACGTCCTCTGTCTCTGTACTCATTCACTGCCAACTGCCAACCGCTTCCAAGATGGCTGCTGCTCTACTTCCTGTGATGTACTTCTTTTTATCAGCCTGTAGCTCCGCCCCCATCTGAGCTACCTATTGCAGTCTTTCATCTGTGCTGAGAAACAGCGTCATCTTATGGTTGAATAATGACATTTTTGTCCCTTATAAAGTATTATCACATCATTACTGACAGCTGCAGGTTATAAAGTTACATACAATAAATACTGTTCACATTTATGAGACATAAATATATACGTCTAAACTATGCTTGTGAGGTGATACAGGGGCTTGCCAAGCACATCTTTAACCAGGTACATATTTCTGGCCATGAACAATGGGAGCTGTTTCACCATCTCACACTTTTCGTAACCATAGTACTTGAGTGTGCTAGGTAACTCATCTTGTAGGATACTCACGTATTGCTCAGCATTGACACCATCATCGTTCCTGGTCAAGTATCCAATGCCTTTGGTTGTGAATTAGCCCCATATCATCAGGCTTACTCCACGGAACTTGACAGTTCCTTCAATTTTGCAATCTATTAACCCCTTTGTCCCTTGTTTCTTCCAGACTCATCAAAGACTATTCTATTGACTTTCATCTCATCGCTTCAAATCACCCATTTCCAGTCTTCTACTGTCCACTTTTTGTACTTTTTTGCAAACTCAAGCCCATGTTTCTTATGACAAGCTGAAACTTCTTCACCTTTTTTCGGGCAATTATTCCAGACTTGTGTAACGTTTGTTGCATGGTGCTTGCATGGACGTCTGTTATCTTACTATTACAAAGCATATGAGCTGCTTCCACTGCAGTTTGTATTGCAACAGAACTTATAGATTTTGTAATGATCCAACTTGTTGACTCTCACATTTTGCCTGGACATCCACCTTTTGGATTTTGAATGAATGGACAAATTCATTTCATATTCTTTCAACTGTCATGGCACACACATCATGCACGTTGGCAATTTTCTTGGCCGAGAGACCAATATTGATGAGTTGAATTATTCTGTTTCTCTTTTCTTGGGAAATCTTCTTCATGGCTGCTCCTTCATTCAAATCAGTGACATTTTGCTTGGGAATTAACCTAATAACACACTGACCTTTTAGGGAATGTGAGAACAGGTTGTACTTTGCAGTATACAGGAAAAAAAAGATTTTTCTACCACATGGAGCAAAACCGTAACAATGCCGTGAGATGACAAAAATCAGCATAACTAATCATATGCTAAATAGTTGCAAGTCAAATTTATGTATGAGATAGCCAAGATTGTTGTCTATAAAATGATGGTTGTCTCCCCTGACCAAACTTTACTCTGGCCCCGGGCTCCCCTTACCACCCTAAATAGGTCCGGCACCTATGTGCCTTGCAGGATACCTGACCCTGACTGACCCTAGAACTAGGCTCTAGGTAGAGAATGAGGGAACGGATGGGATGAGCGCTTAGTCAACCCCACTAAGCTCTAAAAAAGACACAGGGAGTACACACATGAGAAAGCACATAAGCAACATATCTCCAGGAAGATTCAGGGAGAGATGAGGCAATGAACCACAAAGTTTCTTAAGATGGAAACAAGCCAACTGCTTGCATCCATCGTCTGTCTAGGTTTCTAAGTCTATCACCAGCAAAGAGCAAGGGGAAATGAGAGTATTTATGTAGAGACACAAGGGAGGTGCTTTAATGATGCTTAACAGCTGAAAAGCAAGGTAACCTGCAGGGTCCTTGTCAGGCTGCCAGCAGGGGGAGCTGGAGTCCTGCAGGGAAAGACACTACACGGAGCTGAATGAGCAAGGAGGGGAACTCCCAGTGTGTGCTAATGCAGTGTCTGCCAGCATCAGCCGGACAGCTGAAGCTGTGGAGCATGCGAGGGATGGTCAGACGGGTCCGGGTCATACACAGTATGGGAAACAGGAAGACCGGAGTAACTAGCAATGGAGGAGTCAAGATCAGGCCGAGGTCGGTACCAGAGGAAACTACCGAATGGGTAGGTAGAAAAGGGGGAAACAACCAGGGCTATTGTGGGAAGGAAGGACATGGGACAGAGGAATGGCAGAACGACTAGGGGATAGAACACAGATAGAGGCTTAGGGCACATAGAGGGAACGGATCAGGATCACACTTACAGGGACCAGCACTCACAGGCAAAGCAGCGCTAAGCTTATAGCCAGCGCTGGTTCACAGGAAATGTCAGCTTTTAAGGCATCCAGGCTCCGGAAGTGAGGCCCGGAAGAAGGCTCCATCCCCTAGCCATGTGGACGGGGAGGCGAACCATGACAGACCTACAGAGAAAGGGATAAATCTCAAGCAGGGAAAGCTAAGGGGGCTTTACATGCTGCGACATCGCTAGCGATGTTGCTAGCGTTCGCACCCGTCCCAGTCGTTTGTGCGTCACGGGCAAATCGCTGCCCGTGGCAGACAAAATCACTAGTACCTGTCACACATACTGACCTTCCTAGCGATGTTGCTGTGGGTGGCGAACAGCCTCTTTTCTAAGGGAGCGGTTTGTGCGGCCTCACAGCGACGTCACACGGCAGGCGTCCAATAGAAGCGGAGGGGCGGAGAGCAGCCACATGAAAGTTACGCCCACCTCGTTGCCGGAGGACGCAGGTACGGTGTTGTTCGTCATTCCTGGGGTGTCACACATAGCGATGTGTGCTGCCTCAGGAACGACAAACAACCTGCGTCCAAAATCAGCAACGATAATTGGGAAATGGACGACGTGTCGACAATCAATGATTTGGTGAGTATTTTGCATCGTTAGTGGCTTTTATGTTCGTTAGGCCGGATGTGCGTCTTGAATTCTGTGACCCCCAACGACATCTTGCTAGCGATGTCATTGCGTGTAAAGCGGCCTTTAGGGAGCTGTTTGTGTAGCCAAACACTACAATATTCAGCAACAACAGAGGACCATCTGTCAAGCGTGACACACCCATGACACTTACACTCTACAGGAGAAAGAAAGGAGAGAGAGGGCCCTGCTGACCATAACAAATTATACACTGTATAAGAAAGAGAAAGAGAATCTTCCTGACCATAAGAGCTTACATTCTACAGGCAAGAAAGAGAAAGCGCAGCCAGCTCTTTACACACACACACAATACATGCGTAAAAGCACCACTTACACTCACATTCCTACTGGTTAGAAGAATAAAAAAAAAATGGCCCATTTGTCAAGAAGATGCTATTCAGCAGAGGAGACATCCGACACATATTCAGGCAGTGAGGAAGATCCCACATTGCTCTACTTTTCTTCCTCCTCCTCCTCTAGTGAGGAGGCACCCCCAGCAAGGCACCCTAAAACTTAGGCAACCCCTTCAGCAATCAATCCCATATGGACTCCATCCCACAAATCTAATTTCACACTATAGGCTTCACTGACATTAACTTTTTCAAATTCTTTTTCAGTGACGATATAATAAATCTTATGGTGGCCCACAAAAATTTGTATGCCCATCAATTTTTCACCCAAAATCTCACATGATCATATTTTAGATGGACCCCTGTAAATACAGCATAACTTATGACATTTGGGGGCATTGTGCTGCATATTGGCATCGTGAAAAAACTAGAGTAGTGATATACTATACAGCACAGAGAGAGTAAGGATACATAGTCCGAAACAAGTTCTTGCTGTTCCATTTGTCTATTGGATCTTAACATGGACTTTAAAAGCGGATGGAATTTTTAAACTTTGAATACATTTTGGATTTTAATATTACCGGAATGTGACTGTTGGATATCCTATTGGAATATACTATACAGCACACCAGTATTCCGTATGGCTATGACAAGAACACGATTTGATTCAATCCAAAAATGTTTGCATTATAGTAATAATGCAGTGTCCTCACAGAGAAGATCCCAATTTTGACTGTCTAGTCAAAATTAGGCCAGTAGTTGATCACTTCAGCAGAAAATTTACTGATGTGTACACCCTCCAAAAAGACATATGTATAGATATATCTTTGGTTCATTCAAAGGGAGGCTAAAATTCCAAAAATGCTTGCGCAGTAAGAGGGCAAGGTACAGAATTAAACTGTACAAGTTGCTCGAGAGTATGCTTTCAGATTTAGGGTGTATGATGGGAAGGACACCCAACTTGACCCGTGCCCCCCCTTTCCCCCTGAATTGCGTGTCTTTGGTGAGTGGGAAAATTGTACGGGAATTGGTTCACCCACTGCTGGATAACAGTTATCACCTATATAGAGGTACTGTTGCATGTGGCATAGTGCAAAAAAAAAAAATCAGGGAAGCCTCCCTAAAATGCTTCTTGTGCAACTGCAAAAAAAGAATGATGCTATGCATTTGTGTTGTTTCGATGTACAGGCCATACGGGGACCTTCCTTCAGTTTCAGGAGGTAGTCATCAAGGTTCTAATGTTTGGAAGTCAGAAAGGTAAGTGTCCTATAACTTCTGAAACTGATGGTGCCCTTATTCTACTAGGTCAACATTTTCCCTTTGAAGTTCCCCAAATTAAAATGAAGGGAAGGACACAGAAAAGGGGCAGAATATGCTCCAGGAGGGGAATACAAAATGACACAATTTACCATTCTGAAACTTGCCATGAGAAACCTTGCCTATGCAATAAGGTTTGCTGAAAAGCATACCAAACGTCCATTTAATTGATCAAATTTGGTTTTACCCTGCTAGTTTCCTGTCTACATTTTAGATTCTGATTTACGCCACACAACTCACACATAGCACCAAATTATTCATTTTTCCCCCTGAAAATAAAAAGCTTTAGTATCATTACTAACTAAAATGGGTTCACTTGTAGGGGTTTCCACTGTTTAGGCACATCACGGGCTCTCCAAATACGACACTTCACAGACCATTCCATCAAAGTCTGTTCTCCATAGCGTCACTCCTTCTTTTTGGAGCTCAGCAGTGTGTTCAAATAGTACTTTACCAACACATGTGGGGTACAGGCATACTCAGGAGAAACTGCACAACAAGTTTTGAGGTCCATTTTCTCCTGCTACCCTTGTGAAAATGAAATAATTTGGAGCTCAAGCAACATTCATGTGGGAAAAAACAATTTTTTTCATTTTCATTGTTGAACGTTGTATAATTCTGTTAAACACCTTGGGATTCAAGGTACTCACCACACATCTAGAAAAGGTATAGAGAGTTGCAGTTTCCAAAATGGGGGGTTTCCTTTGTTTGGGCAAATCAGGGTCTCTCCAAAAGCAACATGACTTCCATTAACAATTCCAGGCAAAAATCAAAAGTTGACCCTTCTCTTCCCTTCCGAGCCCTGCCGTGTGCCCAAACAATAGTTTTCCACCACATATGTAGTATCAGTGTACTCAAGTCAAGAGAAATTGCCCAACAAATTGTATTGTGCTTTTCTTCTCTTACCCTTGTGAAAATGCAAAATCTGGGATTTCATGAACAGAAGAGTGATAGGGATTTGTAGTAGAATTGTGATGTTTTGAAGGCAAAGAGTTGTTACAAGAAATATTGAGTTGATTTACATTTCTCTTTTGTTCATTCACTTTGCATGCTATTAATTGATAAACCTAATAATAAAATAACAATAATATAATAACATTTTTAATTTTGAAACAGTTCATACTTTGCAGAATTTTTCAAACCTGCCTAAAACTTGAGCACAAAACCGTATGCAAATTGAATAGCCAATGTATCGTACAGAGCTTCCACACTGTAAAAACAAAGCTTTATAAATTATTATGAATTTCCTAACTTTAATTAAAGCTAAGCTCAAGATGTGATCCCAATATTTTTCATAAACATGTAGCAGTGCTCATAAGTAAAATGGTGCCATGGATATTTTAGGCCTAATTTGGTAATTTGGAAAGCATAGTCCAATCATTTCCATGACTTTGAGATTGAATAATACACGAAACCCCTGATTTAATGAGATGTAATTCCATTTTGGAAACTACCCCTCATCTTTTTTGGTTTAAGTGACCATTTTGACCCCCCAAAGATCTTAGAAATTATTGCTCAATTGATTTGCAGAGTGAAAATTACAAATTTACCATTTTATTGCTCAGCATATATTTAAGGCACCACTCCAGTGGTTGTTTTATAACTTCAGCACTGGAGTGGTGCTTTAAATGTAAGTCCCCTGCCCCCTGTCTTATACTTACCTGCCACGGTTGTCTTTTGTTATTGCCGCAGCTCCAGTCGATCTTCGGTGATTTGTGACCGGACAGTGTTGGTCACAACTCAATATATCTCTATGAGCGTCTTATTCTGGCCTCATTTTGGCTCTCATACACTTGTATTGAGACCTTGTGCTGTAACTTAGGACTTCAGGACAGTCAGAAGTTGCGGGCACAAGATGGCGCCGCTGGACTGGAGTGGTACCAAAAAGCTATGAAGCCAAAGATGGGTGAGTATAATACAGTCAGGTCTCCGCAAGGAGACAGGTTTTCCCGTTAAACCCCACTATAGCTTCTCATACAGCAAGATCAGACCTCATACTTTGCACTGATGAGGGACAATCATCCCGAAACATCATGTCTGCAAATTGAGGTTCTGATCTGGCTTAAATCCTAAGTCATATGAAAAGGCTCGTTAAAGGGCCACATTTGTCTTTTAGGTTGCTACTTAAAATAGGTGACACTAGAGTTCATCTTCTTCCTCTCTGAAGAGACAATTTGAATATTTCACAGAGGAGCATTGCAGCTATAAGACTCCTCACTGGCAGACTGATTGGTTTGTCAGGTCTCCTCAAGGAGAAAGGTTTTCAACTTAGACCCCTATAATACAGTGGTTAGTAAATATAGATTCAAAGCGCCACTGTAACACTGAAAAAACCCCTGCTGCAGTGGTGCTTTAACGAGACACCTAGTAATGCCATAAATGTAAACGTCAACTGCTGTGTGAGTACTCTGCACAGTTTATAACGGAGGAACAGCCATTTTGTTTGGGAGGGCTGATATTAACTGGATTGATTTTTTTAGACCGGATCGATTTCATGCAGCTATGTCACTATTCCAGAACCTTTGAGCTACTAGTAAAGTGGAGACCCCAAGAAGTGAACCTTTTATTTAAGCTATAGCCTTTAGGGTGTTTATATAGAGTCCACCTGTGGGAGTCTAGCAAATAAATATGCATGGTTTTGGAAGAACATTATGTCACTGTGTTCCAAAAGCATTAATGGATTCATTTTTCACTGGACACAGCCCTATGAGGGTTCATATTTTTGCTGGATGAGCTTTATGTTTTCATGGGGAATTAATAAAACTTTTGAAGATTCTTTTTGGGTGATTAATAGAAAAAAAACTAGCTCACTTTCTAATTTTAAAATTAACATCTCCAAATCAGACGCTCTGAATATCAATACTTCAACCTCCATACTAACACCTTTGAAAGCCACCTTTAGTTTTAAATAGGCTAACTCAGCTTTAAAATATATACTGATTTGTTACCGAGAAACGTAAACTTGGCATACTCTCTTAACTTTCCCAAACGACTTCAATTGGTGCAGGAGAACTGTTCGAGATGGACAAGGAATGCTTTCACATGGTTGGAAAGAAACACAATTTTTTAAAATGAATATCCTCCCTGTGATGTTGTATGGTTTACAAGCTTTTCCAATCGGGGTTTCCCCATCTTTCTTCAGACTTGCATTGGATCATATGGTCTGGTAAACCCATTTGTATATATGTATATCCCTTTTACTTTTTACCCCAAAACTGTTACTGTCTCTCAGCACCATGTTATGTCTATAACTTCTGACTGGCTGGAAGTCGGAAGTTACATCATAAGGTGTTGATGCAACTCTATGAGAGCCAGAATGAGATACATTGAGCTGTAACCACCAGCGTGCTCCATCAAACACTGGAGATGCTGACAGCTCACAAATCAAAGAAGACTGACTGGAGAAATGCTGAAAACTTATGAAGACGTCAAAGGGTGAGTATAAGATAGGGGGCATATTAGATTTAGATTTAAAGCACCCCTCCAGTGATGCAATAAAAAAATGCGGAGGGGTGCTTTAAGTTACTTAAATCACACCCCACAATTGGGGCTACCCTGCCTTGCTATACCCATACTGTAGTCCATTCACATATTATAAATTTTGGCTAATCCATTTTTTCCCCTGGCGCTGGAAGATGCTATATTGCGTTCTTAGCTAAACAGTAGGTATTTCATAATATTTTACTTTGGAGATGGACATAATTGGCCCTCCAGGGAACACTTTCTTGATATTTCTACCCGATTTTCTCTGGGAGTCTGGAGAGTTGGAAAACTTTCCCTTTTTTTTTTTAAATAACTCTTTCCTCGACCTTTACATAATAGTGATAAGACAACTTTCGAAGTTACATGTTCAGACATGAGACCATTAAGACATACTCTATGTTTTTTATACTCCTTGCTGATTGAACCCCCGGATAAATCTGCCATCTATTTCCAAACCCAATGAGAGAACGACTTGAATTCTGCCTATCAATGGAACAATGGAGGCTTATATTTGCTTTGACGCATCAATCAACCATTTCCTCTGGCTTCCATAAAGCTGGCTATAAACTGTTGCCTCGTTGGTATAGAGTCTTACACTCTTACAAACTTACACTCTTTTTTTACCATAAGCCAATCCCATGTGCTGGAGATATGAAGATGAAGTGGGTGATCTGATCTATATTTTTTAGTCCTGCAGACTTCTTACTCCTTTTTGTGAAAAATTGCAACTAGTGATATGCAAAATCACAGACTTGTCCTTTTCGATCACTGTACTATTCCTCTAAGAACACCTGAAGAACCGAACTGGGTTTAAAGCCAAAATAAATATTCTTTTTTCTTATAAAATATATTCTTTATTTGAAAGATTAAAAATAAATTAAATAATTTATAATAAATAGCGGGCACATGCACAGAACATTGCTCCTCATTACATCATCCAGGAGGAGGAATGTTCTATGCATGTCCCCGCTATTTATTGTAAATTATTTAATTTATTATTAATCTTTCAAATAAAGAATAAATTTTATAAGAAAAAAGAATATTTATTTTGGCTTTAAACCCAGTTCGGTTCTTCAGGTGTTATTGGTGAGGGGTTAGCCATTACTAATTCATTCTGGACATTTTTTCTTCTTTTCTATAGTCCTCTAAGAATATGTAGACATTCATTAAGACACCTAATTGCGAGTGCAAAAGCATACATCCATTTGCTTCGGAAAAAAGATAGCATTCCTACAGTCTCTCACTGGTTTTCAAAAGATGTTCAAAATAGGAATTATCACTTATTCAGACCATGCCCTAATAATATTCAAACTGGAACTGTTTAACAAAATTCACTTAATTGGAGATGTAACTCTTTCCTTTTTCAGCTGCCAAAAAAAAGGGATGACATCTCCCAACAGGTCTTGTGGAACACCCACATAGCTGTGCTGAAAGGTGTTCTGATTCAAATTTCTGCTAGATATAATAAAGATAAAAATAAACAAATAGAAGAAATAACTAAAAACATCCAGTCCCTGAGTTCATTACATCAATCTAACCCTTCCATCTTTCTCCAGAAACAAATGTTGGACGAACTTAGGATAAAACTAAAAGCTATTTTAGTAAAAGATTACGACAAGATTATGAAAAGCATAAGAACCATCTATTATGCTTCCAATAATTAATCCACTAGGTTAATGTCAAGAAGAATTAAAGTCCAATGGACCAAAACTAGAATGTTGTTGATTAAAAGGAAAAATGGTCAGGACTGTATTCATCCAAAAAAAATCTCTGACGCATGTATGAAATTTTATAGTGACTTATAAAACGTTTTCACAACATATTCATCTCTCCAAATTGACTTGGTCCACCAGGATCAAGGGGGTTTAATAAACAACAGGCAAGCTTCAGATGCCAACGTAGATTGATAAATCTTTAAAAGTTATTTATTCTGACAAAGTACCTGCCCTGTTCCTTTCATTAGATGAGGAAAAGGCCTTTGACAGAATCCACTAGGGTTTTTTTACAAAAAACTTTAGTAAAATTTGGCTTTAATGGCTTGAAAAGGAATCTTGGCTCTATATTATAATCCATCTGCTTTAGTGGTTTCCAACAATCACACATCGGATACTTATAAAATTTCAAAAGGCACCAGATAAGGCTGCCCATTATTCCCTATTCTTTTTGCTCTAATTATCGAGCAATTTGCTGAAAGCATAAGAAATTATAGCATTATTAGTAGCTCTAGTAAGAGTTCACAGCCTCCAGATGTGCCAGCAGCTTGGAACTCCAGGAACCTTAAAGGCTTCCTTAAAGTTACAGCTGCAACAAAACCCGGTGGCTATGAACTTTTGCAACCCCACTCTCATCTCATGCTCCATTTAGGTAGCTGTGTCATTCTCAGATTCCCTAAGCTCCAGGTCCTGTGTACGCTATGCAGGTCTCCTGGCAGAATTTTTAGGGCATGTATGAGGACTCCCCACCTTTTAAAGGGACAGCGCGTACACCTAAATGTGTCCCTAGCCTATTGCTGAAAGCCTCTTAGTATTTATGTCCCTTTGCCTTGGAGGGAGGTGTTTGAGCAATTAGGTTCCTAGCTTATCTAGTGCCCGCTGGCATAACAGTCTCCTGCTTGCTGTTTTGACTCTGTCCTGCAAACCTCCAGTACTGACTCCTGCTAGTTGCTCCGATTCCATCCCGCCAGCCTCTAGTACGGATTCCTGCTTGCTGCTCCAACACCATCCTGCCTGGTTTTCTTTATCTGTATTCCTGACCCTCCGGTCAGCTGCTGCAGTATCATGGACTACCCTGGAGTGGCCCAAGCCATCCTCACCATCAGAGGCTCTGGTGAAGATCCGGTAAACAGTTAGTCAAACTCCTTCAGAGTAAGCTGTTGTAGGGCAGTGGGTCAACACCCGCCAGTGTAACACACCCCTTCACCCCAAGCCTGCTTTCACTTTCCTGACCAGGCCAAATTTTACAATTCTGACCAGTGTCACTTTATGTGATCATATTAATGGTGCACTTCAACATATCCCAGTGTTTCTGAGATCAATATTTCAAGACACCTTGTACTTCATGTTAGTGAAACATTTTAGTTGATATGACTACTTTTATTTGTGAAAATATTGAAAATTTGACAAACAAATTACAAAACAGCAATTTTTGAACTTTGAATTTTATTTGCTCTTAAAGCAAATAGTTATATCACACAAAATAATTGAATAACATTTTGCACATGTCTACTTTACATCAGCATCATTTTTTAAACATATTTCTTTTTGTTACAAAGTTAGAAGGGTTAAAAGTTCATCAACAATTTCTAATTTTTTCAAACAAAATTTACAAGACCAATTTTTTTTAGGGACCACATCACATTTGAAGTGACTTTGAGAGGCCTAGGTGACAGAAAATACCCAAAAGTGACACCATTCTAAAAACTGCACCCCTCAAAGTGCTCAAAACAACATCCAAGAAGTTTATTAACCCTTTAGGTGCTTCACAGGAATTAAAACTATGTGGAATGACAACATGACCATTTTACATTTTCCCACAGAAATATTGCTTTAGCCCTAATGTTTTCATTTTCACAGGGATAACAGGAGAAAATGGGACCGTACAATTTTTTTTACAATTTCTCCTGAGTACATCGATACCCCCATATATGAACTTTAAAGCCTGCTTTACATACTTCAATAAATCTTTCAATCCGTCGTCGGGGTCAAGTTGTAAGTGACGCACATCCTGCATCGTTCGTGACGTATTTGCGTGTGACACCTACGTGCGATCAAGATTGAACGAAAATACGGTGATCGCATACACGTCGTTTATTCCTCATACATTGGACGTTTTGTTGTATGAATCTAGTCAATTGTAACGTGTGACATCCCTCATACGATTTTGGTGTCTGATGCTATGTGCGCAGGGTGTGCGCTCTGCACCGCAGCTTAAAAATGGTCTGCTTCAGAGCGCAGCTGAAAAGGCTGCGTTCTGAAGCGCCTCACAATGTCTGTCATTCACTAATCTCTGTCAGTCCGTCACTATGTCTGTCCCTCTCTCTCTGTCCATGTCAGTCTATCCCTCTTACCCCCTCTCTCATACTCACCGATCCCCGATCCCCGGCGCTGCACGGCGTTCACACTGCTCCGGCGGCTTTTACTGTTTTGAAAAAGCCGGCCACGCCATTAAACAATCTCGTATTCCCTGCTTTCCACGCCCACAGGCACCTATGATTGGTTACAGTGAGACACGCCCCCACGCTGAGTGACAGGTGTCACACTGCACCCAATCACAGCAGCCGGTGGGCGTGTCTATACTGTGCAGTGAAATAAATAATTAAATAATTAAAAAAAAACGGCGTGCGGGTCCCCCCAATTTTAAAACCAGCCAGATAAAGCCATACGGCTGAAGGCTGGTATTCTCAGGATGGGGAGCTCCACGTTAATTAAATAATTAAAAAAAAACGGCGTGCGGTCCCCCCCCAATTTTAAAACCAGCCAGATAAAGCCATACGGCTGAAGGCTGGTATTCTCAGGATGGGGAGCTCCACGTTATGGGGAGCCCCCCAGCCTAAAAATATCAGTCAGCAGCCGCCCAGAATTGCCGCATACATTATATGCGACAGTTCTGGGACTGTACCCGGCTCTCTTCCCGATTTGCCCTGGTGCGTTGGCAAATCGGGGTAATAAGGAGTTAATGGCAGCCCATAGCTGCCAATAAATCCTAGATTAATCATGTCAGGCGTCTATGAGACACCTTCCATGATTAATCTGTAAATTACAGTAAATAAACACACACACACGAAAAAATCATTTATTAGAAATAAAAAACACACACATATACCCTGGTTCACCACTTTAATAACCCCAAAAAGCCCTCCATGTCCGGCGTACTCCAGGATGATGCAGCGTCGCTTCCAGCGCTGCTGCATGGAGGTGACCGGAGCTGCAGCAGACACAGCCGCTCCGGTCACCTCCACGCAGCTAATGAAGAGAACAGCCGCACGATCAGCTGAGCTGTCAGTGAGGTTACCCGCTGTCACTGGATCCAGCGGTGGATGCAGCGGTGGGCCGCGGGTAACCACAGCGACAGCTCAGCTGATCGTGTCGCGGGCGGGGGAGGAGGGTGTCAGCACACCGCGCTCACCTCTTCTGCTCGGGTCCGGCAGCTGCTCCTGGTGGCTCGAGCGGTGGGCCGGATCCCGGGGTGTCTCGAGCGACACTCCTCGCCCGTGAGTGAAAGGGGGGTGTTTGTTGGGTGTGGGGATTGTTATAGTTCGTGACGCCACCCACGGTTGTGGTGATTGCACCACCGCGTGCTCAGTGTGGGGGGTCCCGGGGATGGTGATGCGGAGCAGCCAGGTGTTGTGTTGCCCCTCCGTGGGTAGGGGTTGGTGATCCCGGGGCCCGGTGATGATATGTGAAGTGTAGGGCCTGGAGGGCGCAGGGGGCGCGGGGGCAGCGCTGTGCCTTGCGGCACTATGGTACTCACTCAGCCTGACACACGGACACAGTTTGTACGGTAAACCAACGGCTGGTAGGACGGTCCCACAGACGGCTGCACCTGCACTCCCGGTAGGTAACGGTGACGTTTCTCTTCCTTGCACCTATGTTGTCTGATGGTAGCGGTGGATTCCCTCCGGTTACCCGCTCCCCGACTGCAATCTGGGCCGGAGGAGCTCTACACTTTGCCCGCAGGCGCTGGCCCTGGGGAAACTTGTGCCTTGGCGGTGGCGGTGTCTCCCCGGTAATGGTCGGGGCTGTTGCCGTCAATCGGGACTTGGTTGTTGGGGGATCTGCGTCCCCGTCACTGACAGATTTGGCAAATCTGGCGACTCCTAGCCTTGCCGGGGTCCGAGAGGCCCCTGCCCTGGTGCTGACTGTCCTTCGGAACACTGCTCCAGACCACCGGGCACAACAGCCAACGGGGTCCTTCCAGGAACTTTCCAAACTGTCCACCTCCAAACAGTCACCGCCGTCGCTGACCTTGCTGTTCTGGCCCTACACCAAGCTGGGCTCTCAGGCTTTCTTTCCTTCTGTCACTCTACTTGCTTTTCTCCTTTGCACTTCTCTACTTTCACCACTTTCACTTCTCTGTTTACTCTAGCCCTCAGCTAGACTTCACTCTTCCCCTGCCCGGGGCTATCTGCCTGGTTACTTCCTGCCTCCAGAGTTGTGAGCTCCTTGGTGGGCGGAGC
The DNA here is from genome assembly GCF_048569485.1 of Anomaloglossus baeobatrachus. NCBI lineage: Eukaryota > Metazoa > Chordata > Amphibia > Anura > Aromobatidae > Anomaloglossus > Anomaloglossus baeobatrachus. Next base: position 382,364,052 of record NC_134353.1, on the reverse strand, counting down.
CAACCGCCTGGCCCACCCCCCTGGTGTGCATCCATCAACCTCTGGAGGAAGGCAACAAGGATTTCTGGTTAGCTGTGATGTGCCTACCTGGAGTGTGGGGTGTGGTGGTGTTGTGACCTGTGTCCCCTGGCTTGCCCAGAGCGACACATTCCCCCTTAGCAAAATGCAGACCGTCCGCGGGCTGCCGTCCTACACCGGTTTTATTTTTCTGTAAAAGGGGTAACAAGGGTTAATCAAACATCAATAACATTTTTAATCATAAACTCTTCCCAAGACGGGAGGCACATTTACTTTAACGTTGCAACGGTGTACGGTCACGGTTTCCGCTCTCTCCCACCCAAGCAACCTGGCCCTGATGCCTGCCCCTAAAACCCAGGCAAGCACCCCTTGACCCACAGTCCAGCACAAGTTACCCGAGCGGGATCTGTCCTTCCCCTCCCGAGGGTAGCCACCGGTTCCTTTGGTGGCTGGGCCCTAGCCTGCTCTGCTCAGGGCCCTCCCTCCCAACCTGCCTCTCCGGAGGCGGCATTGCGGAAACGGTAACGGTACCCAACATATTTACAAGCCACTTAACGTTGTGGTTGCCCTGCAGAGTTCACGGGCTTGTCCATGGATAGTTCCTATGCAAAACTTAAACGGTCCCCACGGGGACAACGGTGCCGGCTCCTGCCGGTTGCAAATCAACAAAGCAAATCAGGTGAACTTCGGATCATTTTCACTTATCATTTGCAGAACTTTCAACTTTTTCAAACAAACAGCAAACTTCTGGTGGTCCCCACGGGGACGGTGCAACGGGCATCCGCTGCCCTACTCCGGTCCTCCAAGCGCTGGGGCTGCTGGCAAGGGGTAGAGGTCTGCGCTTGCTCGGGCCTCCGGGCCCCTCCTGAGGTTAACGTCCAGCGCAAACCACCCTCGCTCCCCAAAGTGCCGGGTCATAGTGCACAATATCCCCCGGCATCAGGTTACGGCCGGGATGTTCTTCGGGCAGGTGAGCGTGCACATCCCGCCGGGCTACAAACACCTCGGCCTCAAGGCCTGGCTCGTAGATGAACCCGTAGCCCCGGCGGGACATCAAACCCGCCTCACCTGTCCCTCGTGCAGCGGTCCCCGGTCACGGAATGTCGCTTGCCGGAGATTCTCCTTCTCCCGGATCGCTCTGGCCACCAGCTCGGCCTTCCTCCTCTCCCTCTCCGCGATCTCCAGGCCCAGCTTGGTCGGCTCCCTGTCCCAGTATGGCTCCGGCGCACGGGTTGAGCCCCGCGGGACATCCAGCACGTTACCCACTGTCAGGAAGGTGGGTAGCGTATCCCGCGGTGTCATGGCCTTGGGCGCTGCCTTGCAGCGGCAACCCGGCGCTACCTCAGCCGAGGTGTGGGGGATGGGCATAGGGGCTTTCCGCTGCCGGGCCTTCGGCTCCGGCTCGGGGAGTTTCTCAGGGGATGCCTCCGGTTCGGTCTTCGGAGTCTTCCACGGCAACACCGCTGACTGGCTGCGGGCTCCGGCTACAGGTTGGCCCGCTTGGGCGGGGACGCTGGGTACTGCTACCGGTTGCGGTGGTAGCAGGCCTAGTGGCGGGGTCACGGCCTCCGGGACGGGTGGCGAGGGAGGCAGCGAAGGGAGAAGGCTTGGACCGGGCCCCACAGCCGCGATGACCGGCCCCTCAAGGGCATCGGGACGTGGGTCACTCACCCTCCCTTTCTCCGCTTCCTCCTCGCGTCTCCGCACGGTGGCTACAACGTCCGCCATGTTGGCCTCCCACTCCTCCATGAGGAGCTGCATCTTCACCTGCAGCCGTTGGTAGAGCTGCGCGGGTCCGGATCTCCACCCACGCCGCGGTTCCAGGCGCGGGGGGTACGGTGTCGCGGGACGGCATCCACATGACGGCTGGTTCGTTTGCTTCCAGGAACGGGATGTTTGCAGAGTCCTGGCGTCCCTGCTTTTATAGCCGCAGCTACATGCGGCCGGCCGCCATCGCGTCCCCCTTAGCTCTTTCCGGCCCCTCCTCTCTCAGGGCGGGGTTTTGGCCTTCGCGCTTCTACTGGCTCGAGAAGACGCTCGAGCGGGAACTTTTCGCGCCAAAGATGGCGGCTTCTGAAATTTTTCTGCCGGATGCCTCCGGCGGTAACAAGGCGCACCTCTACCTGACGGCAGAGCGGTAAGATCCTGTTCGTGACGCCAAATTGTCGCGGGCGGGGAGGAGGGTGTCAAGCACACCCGCGCTCACCCCTTCTGCTCGGGTCCGGCAGCTGCTCCTGGTGGCTCGAGCGGTGGGCCGGATCCCGGGGTGTCTCGAGCGACACTCCTCGCCCGTGAGTGAAAGGGGGTGTTTGTTGGGTGTGGGGATTGTTATAGTTCGTGACGCCACCCCACGGTTGTGGTGATTGCACCACCGCTGCTCAGTGTGGGGGTCCCGGGGATGGTGATGCGGAGCAGCCAGGTGTTGTGTTGCCCCTCCGTGGGTAGGGGTTGGTGATCCCGGGGCCCGGTGATGAGATGTGAAGTGTAGGGCCTGGAGGGCGCAGGGGCGCGGGGGCAGCGCTGTGCCTTGCGGCACTATGGTACTCACTCAGCCTGACACACGGACACAGTTTGTACGGTAAACCAACGGCTGGTAGGACGGTCCCACAGACGGCTGCACCTGCACTCCCGGTAGGTAACGGTGACGTTTCTCTTCCTTGCACCTATGTTGTCTGATGGTAGCGGTGGATTCCCTCCGGTTACCCGCTCCCCGAACTGCAATCTGGGCCGGAGGAGCTCTACACTTTGCCCGCAGGCGCTGGCCCTGGGGAAACTTGTGCCTTGGCGGTGGCGGTGTCTCCCCGGTAATGGTCGGGCTGTTGCCGTCAATCGGGATTTGGTTGTTGGGGGATCTGCGTCCCCGTCACTGACGGATTTGGCAAATCTGGCGACTCCTAGCCTTGCCGGGGTCCGAGAGGCCCCTGCCCTGGTGCTGACTGTCCTTCGGAACACTGCTCCAGACCACCGGGCACACAGCCAACGGGGGTCCTTCCAGGAACTTCCAAACTGTCCCCCTCCAAACAGTCACCGCCGTCGCTGACCTTGCTGTTCTGGCCCTACACCAAGCTGGGCTCTCAGGCTTTCTTTCCTTCTGTCACTCTACTTGCTTTTCTCCTTTGCACTTCTCTACTTTCACCACTTTCACTTCTCTGTTTACTCTAGCCCTCAGCTAGACTTCACTCTTCCCCTGCCCGGGGCTATCTGCCTGGTTACTTCCTGCCTCCAGAGTTGTGAGCTCCTTGGTGGGCGGAGCCAACCACCTGGCCCACCCCCTGGTGTGCATCATCAACCTCTGGAGGAAGGCAACAAGGATTTCTGGTTAGCTGTGATGTGCCTACCTGGAGTGTGGGGTGTGGTGGTGTTGTGACCTGTGTCCCCTGGCTTGCCCAGGGCGACACAATCGCGCTACTCACCTCAGTTGCTGCGTGGAGGTGAGTAGCGCGATCAGCTGAGCTGTCACTGAGGTTACCCGCGACCACCGCTGCATCCACCGCTGGATCCAGTGACAGCGGGTAACCTCACTGACAGCTCAGCTGATCGCACGGCTGTCTTCATTTGCTGTGTGGAGGTGACCGGAGCGGCTGTGTCTGCTGCAGCTCCGGTCACCTCCATGCAGCAGCGCTGGAAGCGACGCTGCATCATCCTGGATTACGCCGGACATGGAGGGCTTTTTCGGGCTTATTAAAGTGGTGAACCAGGGAATGTGTTTGTGTTTTTTATTTCTAATAAAGGATTTTTTCATGTGTGTGTTTATTTTACTGTAATTTACAGATTAATCATGGAAGGTGTCTCATAGACGCCTGACATGATTAATCTAGGACTTATTGGCAGCTATGGGCTGCCAATAA